>NW_027227712.1:0-21603 GCF_037783145.1 Equus przewalskii | reverse complement strand
CCCGCCGGAAAGACCGCTGGACATGCAAAATCACCTGCCGGCTACGCCGGAAACACTTGGCGAACACTCCGCAATCACCTGCCGGGGCATGCCGGAACCACCTCTCAGATATGCCAGAACCACGTGCCAATGACCCCGGAAGCACCTGCCGAGCACGCCGGAACCACCTGCTCGACTCGCCAGAACCACCTGCCGGACACGCAAAAATCACCTGCCGGCTACGCCACAACCAGTTGGGGAACACTTCGGAATCACCTGCCGGGCTTGCTGGAACCACCTGCCGGTCATGCCAAAATCACCTGCCAACTACGCCAGTACCACTTGGCGGACACTGTGGAAACACCTGTCGGGCCGGCCGGAACCACATCTCAGACGTGCCAGAACCATGTGCATGAGATGCTGGAACCACACCCCGAACAGACGGAAAACACCTGCCAGACCCGTCTGAACAACCTGCCCAGCACGCCGGAGCCACCTGCTCGACTCGCCAGAACCACCTACCTGACATGCCAAAATCACCAGCCGGGTATGCCAGAACCGCTTGGCGGACACTCCGGAATCATCTGCCGGACATGCCGGAACCAGCTCTCAGACACACCAGAACCACGTGCCGGAGACGCCGGAAGCACCTGCCGAGCATGCCGGAGCCACCTGCTCGACTCGCCAGAAACACCTGCCGGACACGCCAAAATCACCTGCCGGGTACGCCAGAACCACCTGGCGGACACTCCGAAACCACCTGTCGCGCATGCCGGAACCACCTCTCAGACGTGCCGGAAGCACGTGCCGGACACGCCGGAATCACCTACCGGACAGACCGAAACCACCTTCCGAGCACGCCGGAGCCACCTGTTCGACTCGCTGGAACCACCTGCCGGAGAGGCCAATATCAACTGCTGGCTATGCCAGAACCACCTGGGGGACGGTCCGGAATCACCTGCCAGCCATGGCGGAACCACCTCTCAGACGTACCAGAACCACCTGCCGGAGAAGCTGGAAACACGTCCTGGACAGTCTGGAACCACCTGCCGGCCAAGCCTGAACCACCTGCCAAGCACAACGGAACAACCTGCCAGACACGCCAAAATCACCTGCGTGTTATGCCAGAACCACTTGGAGGACTCTCTGGGATGACCTGCCGGGCATGCCGGAACCACCTCTCAGACGTGCCAGAACCATGTGGCGGACAGTCCGGAATCACCTGTTGGGCATGCGCAGACCACCTCTGAGACGTACCAGAACCACATGCCGTGCAGGCTGGAACCACCTACCGGACAGACCGGAATCACCTTTCGGGCATGCCGGAACCACCTGTCAGATGTGCCAGAAACACGTGCCGGAGACGCCGGAAGCACCTGCCAAGCACGTTGGAACCACCTGCTCAACTCGCCTGAACCACCTGCCGGACATGCCAAAATCACCTGCCGACTATGCCAGAACCACTTGTCGAACACTCCGGAATCACTTGCCGGGCATGCAGGAACCACCTCTCAGACATGCCAGAACCCCGTGCCAATGACCCCGGAAGCACCAGCCGAGCACGCCGGAACCACCTGCTCGACTCGCCAGAACCACCTGCCGATCACGCAAAAATCACCTGCTGGCTACGCCACAACCAGTTGGTGAACACTTTGGAATCACCTGCCAGGCTTGCTGGAACCACCTGCCAGTCATGCCAAAATCACCTGCCAACTACGCCAGAACCGCTTGGCGGACACTGCGGAAACACCTGTCGGGCCGGCTGGAACCACATCTCAGACGTGCCAGAAACGTGTTCATGAGATGCTGGAACCACACCCCGAACAGACGGATACCACCTGCCAGAACCGCCTTAAACACCTGCTGAGCACGCCGGAACCACCTGCTCGACTCACCGGTACCACCTCCCTGACACGCCAAAATCACCTGCTGGGTATGCCAGAACCACTTGGCGGACACTCCGGAATCATCTGCCGGACATGCCGGAACCAGCTCTCAGACACACCAGAACCAAGTGCCGGAGACGCCGGAAGCACCTGCCGAGCATGCCGGAGCCACCTGCTCGACTCGCCAGAAACACCTGCCGGACACGCCAAAATCACCTGCCGGGTATGCCAGAACCACCTGGCGGACACTACGGAATCACCTGCCGCGCATGCCGGAACCACCTCTCAGACGTGCCGGAAGCACGTGCCGGACACGCCGGAATCACCTACCGGACAGACCGGAACCACCAGCCAAGAACGCCGGAGCCACCTGTTCGACTCGCTGGAACCACCTGCCGGACAGGCCAATATCAACTGCTGGCTATGCCAGAACCACCTGGGGGACAGTCCGGGATCACCTGCCAGCCATGGCGGAACCACCTCTCAGACGTACCAGAACCACCTGCCGGAGAAGCTGGAAACACGTGCTGGACAGACTGGAACCACGTGACGGCCATGCCTGAACCACCTGCCGAGCACGGCGGAACCACCTGCCGGACACGCCAAAATCACCTGCGGGCTACGCCAGAACCACTTGGACGACTCTCCGAAATGACCTGCCGGGCATGTTGGAACCACCTCTCAGACGTGCCAGAAGCACGTGGCGGACAGTCCGGAATCACCTGTTGGGCATACGCAACCACCTCTGACACGTACCAGAACCACGTGCCGTGCACGCCGGAACCACCTACCGGACAGACCGGAATCAACTTTTGGGCATGCCGGAACCACCAGTCAGATGTGCCAGAAACACGTGCCGGAGACGACGGAAGCACCTGCCGAGCACGTCGCAACCACCTGCTCAACTCGCCTGAACCACCTGCCGGACACGCCAAAATCACCTGCCCGCTACACCAGCACCACTTCGGGGACAAGCCGGAATCACGTGAGGGGCATGCCGGCACAGCCTCTCAGACTGAACCTCGTGCCGGACACCACAGAACCACCTGCCGGACAGACCGGAACCACCTGCCGGACACGCCGGAACCACCGGCTCGACCCGCCGGAACGACCGCTGGACATGCAAAATCACCTGCCGGCTACGCCGGAAACACTTGGCGAACACTCCGGAATCACCTGCCGGGCATGCCGGAACCACCTCTCAGATATGCCAGAACCACGTGCCAATGACCCCGGAAGCACCTGCCGAGCACGCCGGAACCACCTGCTCGACTCGCCAGAACCACCTGCCGGACACGCAGAAATCACCTGCCGGCTACGCCACAACCAGTTGGGGAACACTTCGGAATCACCTGCCGGGCTTGCTGGAACCACCTGCCGGTCATGCCAAAATCACCTGCCAACTACGCCAGTACCACTTGGCGGACACTGTGGAAACACCTGTCGGGCCGGCCGGAACCACATCTCAGACGTGCCAGAACCATGTGCATGAGATGCTGGAACCACACCCCGAACAGACGGAAAACACCTGCCAGACCCGTCTGAACAACCTGCCGAGCACGCCGGAGCCACCTGCTCGACTCGCCGGAACCACCTACCTGACATGCCCAAATCACCAGCCGGGTATGCCAGAACCACTTGGCGGACACTCCGGAATCATCTGCCGGACATGCCGGAACCAGCTCTCAGACACACCAGAACCACGTGCCGGAGACGCCGGAAGCACCTGCCGAGCATGCCGGAGCCACCTGCTCGACTCGCCAGAAACACCTGCCGGACACGCCAAAATCACCTGCCGGGTACGCCAGAACCACCTGGCGGACACTCCGAAACCACCTGTCGCGCATGCCGGAACCACCTCTCAGACGTGCTGGAAGCACGTGCCGGACATGCCGGAATCACCTACCGGACAGACCGGAACCACCTGCCGAGCACGCCGGAGCCACCTGTTCGACTCGCTGGAACCACCTGCCGGAGAGGCCAATATCAACTGCTGGCTATGCCAGAACCACCTGGGGGACGGTCCGGAATCACCTGCCAGCCATGGCGGAACCACCTCTCAGACGTACCAGAACCACCTGCCGGAGAAGCTGGAAACACGTCCTGGACAGTCTGGAACCACCTGCCGGCCAAGCCTGAACCACCTGCCAAGCACAACGGAACAACCTGCCAGACACGCCAAAATCACCTGCGTGTTATGCCAGAACCACTTGGAGGACTCTCTGGGATGACCTGCCGGGCATGCCGGAACCACCTCTCAGACGTGCCAGAACCATGTGGCGGACAGTCCGGAATCACCTGTTGGGCATGCGCAGCCACCTCTGAGACGTACCAGAACCACATGCCGTGCAGGCTGGAACCACCTACCGGACAGACCGGAATCACCTTTCGGGCATGCCGGAACCACCTGTCAGATGTGCCAGAAACACGTGCCGGAGACGCCGGAAGCACCTGCCAAGCACGTTGGAACCACCTGCTCAACTCGCCTGAACCACCTGCCGGACATGCCAAAATCACCTGCCGACTATGCCAGAACCACTTGGCGAACACTCCGGAATCACTTGCCGGGCATGCAGGAACCACCTCTCAGACATGCCAGAACCCCGTGCCAATGACCCCGGAAGCACCAGCCGAGCACGCCGGAACCACCTGCTCGACTCGCCAGAACCACCTGCCGATCACGCAAAAATCACCTGCTGGCTACGCCACAACCAGTTGGTGAACACTTTGGAATCACCTGCCAGGCTTGCTGGAACCACCTGCCAGTCATGCCAAAATCACCTGCCAACTACGCCAGAACCGCTTGGCGGACACTGCGGAAACACCTGTCGGGCCCGCTGGAACCACATCTCAGACGTGCCAGAAACGTGTTCATGAGATGCTGGAACCACACCCCGAACAGACGGATACCACCTGCCAGAACCGCCTTAAACACCTGCTGAGCACGCCGGAACCACCTGCTCGACTCACCGGTACCACCTCCCTGACACGCCAAAATCACCTGCTGGGTATGCCAGAACCACTTGGCGGACACTCCGGAATCATCTGCCGGACATGCCGGAACCAGCTCTCAGACACACCAGAACCAAGTGCCGGAGACGCCGGAAGCACCTGCCGAGCATGCCGGAGCCACCTGCTCGACTCGCCAGAAACACCTGCCGGACACGCCAAAATCACCTGCCGGGTATGCCAGAACCACCTGGCGGACACTACGGAATCACCTGCCGCGCATGCCGGAACCACCTCTCAGACGTGCCGGAAGCACGTGCCGGACACGCCGGAATCACCTACCGGACAGACCGGAACCACCAGCCAAGAACGCCGGAGCCACCTGTTCGACTCGCTGGAACCACCTGCTGGACAGGCCAATATCAACTGCTGGCTATGCCAGAACCACCTGGGGGACAGTCCGGGATCACCTGCCAGCCATGGCGGAACCACCTCTCAGACGTACCAGAACCACCTGCCGGAGAAGCTGGAATCACGTGCTGGAGAGACTGGAACCACGTGACGGCCATGCCTGAACCACCTGCCGAGCACGGCGGAACCACCTGCCGGACACGCCAAAATCACCGGCGGGCTTCGCCAGAACCACTTGGACGACTCTCCGAAATGACCTGCCGTGCATGTTGGAACCACCTCTCAGACGTGCCAGAAGCACGTGGCGGACAGTCCGGAATCACCTGTTGGGCATACGCAACCACCTCTGACACGTACCAGAACCACGTGCCGTGCACGCCGGAACCACCTACCGGACAGACCGGAATCAACTTTTGGGCATGCCGGAACCACCTGTCAGATGTGCCAGAAACACGTGCCGGAGACGCCGGAAGCACCTGCCGAGCACGTCGCAACCACCTGCTCAACTCGCCTGAACCACCTGCCGGACACGCCAAAATCACCTGCCCGCTACACCAGCACCACTTCGCGGACAAGCCGGAATCACGTGAGTGGCATGCCGGCACAGCCTCTCAGACTGAACCTCGTGCCGGACACCACAGAACCACCTGCCGGACAGACCGGAACCACCTGCCGGACACGCCGGAACCACCGGCTCGACCCGCCGGAACGACCGCTGAACATGCAAAATCACCTGCCGGCTACGCCGGAAACACTTGGCGAACACTCCGGAATCACCTGCCGGGCATGCCGGAACCACCTCTCAGATATGCCAGAACCACGTGCCAATGACCCCGGAAGCACCTGCCGAGCACGCCGGAACCACCTGCTCGACTCGCCAGAACCACCTGCCGGACACGCAGAAATCACCTGCCGGCTACGCCACAACCAGTTGGGGAACACTTCGGAATCACCTGCCGGGCTTGCTGGAACCACCTGCCGGTCATGCCAAAATCACCTGCCAACTACGCCAGTACCACTTGGCGGACACTGTGGAAACACCTGTCGGGCCGGCCGGAACCACATCTCAGATGTGCCAGAACCATGTGCATGAGATGCTGGAACCACACCCCGAACAGACGGAAAACACCTGCCAGACCCGTTTGAACAACCTGCCGAGCATGCCGGAGCCACCTGCTCGACTCGCCGGAACCACCTACCTGACATGCCCAAATCACCAGCCGGGTATGCCAGAACCATTTGGCGGACACTCCGGAATCATCTGCTGCACATGCCGGAACCAGCTCTCAGACACACCACAACCACGTACCGGAGACGCCGGAAGCACCTGCCGAGCATGCCGGAGCCACCTGCTCGACTCGCCAGAAACACCTGCCGGACACGCCAAAATCACCTTCCGGGTACGCCAGAACCACCTGGCGGACACTCCGAAATCACCTGTCGCGCATGCCGGAACCACCTCTCAGACGTGCCGGAAGCACGTGCCGGACACGCCGGAATCACCTACCGGACAGACCGGAACCACCTGCCGAGCACGCCGGAGCCACCTGTTCGACTCGCTGGAACCACCTGCCGGACAGGCCAATATCAAGTGCTGGCTATGCCAGAACCACCTGGGGGACGGTCCGGAATCACCTGCCAGCCATGGCGGAACCACCTCTCAGACGTACCAGAACCACCTGCCGGAGAAGCTGGAAACACGTCATGCACAGTCTGGAACCACCTGCCGGCCAAGCCTGAACCACCTGCCAAGCACAACGGAACAACCTGCCAGACACGCCAAAATCACCTGCGTGTTATGCCAGAACCACTTGGAGGACTCTCTGGGATGACCTGCCGGGCATGCCGGAACCACCTCTCAGACGTGCCAGAACCATGTGGCGGACAGTCCGGAATCACCTGCTGGGCATACGCAGCCACCTCTGAGACGTACCAGAACCACAGGCCGTGCAGGCTGGAACCTCCTACCGGACAGACCGGAATCACCTTTCGGGCATGCCGGAAACACCTGTCAGATGTGCCAGAAACACGTGCCGGAGACGCCGGAAGCACCTGCCAAGCACGTTGGAACCACCTGCTCAACTCGCCTGAACCACCTGCCGGACATGCCAAAATCACCTGCCGGCTATGCCAGAACCACTGGGCGAAGACTCCGGAATCACTTGCCGTGCATGCAGGAACCACCTCTCAGAAATGAAAGAACCCCGTGCCAATGACCCCGGAAGCACCAGCAGAGCACGCCGGAACCACCTGCTCGACTCGCCAGAACCACCTGCCGATCACGCAAAAATCACCTGCCGGCTACGCCACAACCAGTTGGGGAACACTTTGGAATCACCTGCCAGGCTTGCTGGAACAACCTGCCAGTCATGCCAAAATCACCTGCCAACTACGCCAGAACCGCTTGGCGGACACTGCGGAAACACCTGTCGGGCCGGCTGGAACCACATCTCAGACGTGCCAGAACCATGTGGCGGACAGTCCGGAATCACCTGTTGGGCATGCGCAGCCACCTCTGAGACGTACCAGAACCACATGCCGTGCAGGCTGGAACCACCTACCGGACAGACCGGAATCACCTTTCGGGCATGCCGGAACCACCAGTCAGATGTGCCAGAAACACGTGCCGGAGACGACGGAAGCACCTGCCGAGCACGTCGCAACCACCTGCTCAACTCGCCTGAACCACCTGCCGGTCACGCCAAAATCACCTGCGCGCTACACCAGCACCACTTCGGGGACAAGCCGGAATCACGTGAGGGGCATGCCGGCACAGCCTCTCAGACTGAACCTCGTGCCGGACACCACAGAACCACCTGCCGGACAGACCGGAACCACCTGCCGGACACGCCGGAACCACCGGCTCGACCCGCCGGAACGACCGCTGGACATGCAAAATCACCTGCCGGCTACGCCGGAAACACTTGGCGAACACTCCGGAATCACCTGCCGGGCATGCCGGAACCACCTCTCAGATATGCCAGAACCACGTGCCAATGACCCCGGAAGCACCTGCCGAGCACGCCGGAACCACCTGCTCGACTCGCCAGAACCACCTGCCGGACATGCAGAAATCACCTGCCGGCTACGCCACAACCAGTTGGGGAACACTTCGGAATCACCTGCCGGGCTTGCTGGAACCACCTGCCGGTCATGCCAAAATCACCTGCCAACTACGCCAGTACCACTTGGCGGACACTGTGGAAACACCTGTCGGGCCGGCCGGAACCACATCTCAGACGTGCCAGAACCATGTGCATGAGATGCTGGAACCACACCCCGAACAGACGGAAAACACCTGCCAGACCCGTCTGAACAACCTGCCGAGCACGCCGGAGCCACCTGCTCGACTCGCCGGAACCACCTACCTGACATGCCCAAATCACCAGCCGGGTATGCCAGAACCACTTGGCGGACACTCCGGAATCATCTGCCGGACATGCCGGAACCAGCTCTCAGACACACCAGAACCACGTGCCGGAGACGCCGGAAGCACCTGCCGAGCATGCCGGAGCCACCTGCTCGACTCGCCAGAAACACCTGCCGGACACGCCAAAATCACCTGCCGGGTACGCCAGAACCACCTGGCGGACACTCCGAAACCACCTGTCGCGCATGCCGGAACCACCTCTCAGACGTGCTGGAAGCACGTGCCGGACATGCCGGAATCACCTACCGGACAGACCGGAACCACCTGCCGAGCACGCCGGAGCCACCTGTTCGACTCGCTGAACCACCTGCCGGAGAGGCCAATATCAACTGCTGGCTATGCCAGAACCACCTGGGGGACGGTCCGGAATCACCTGCCAGCCATGGCGGAACCACCTCTCAGACGTACCAGAACCACCTGCCGGAGAAGCTGGAAACACGTCCTGGACAGTCTGGAACCACCTGCCGGCCAAGCCTGAACCACCTGCCAAGCACAACGGAACAACCTGCCAGACACGCCAAAATCACCTGCGTGTTATGCCAGAACCACTTGGAGGACTCTCTGGGATGACCTGCCGGGCATGCCGGAACCACCTCTCAGACGTGCCAGAACCATGTGGCGGACAGTCCGGAATCACCTGTTGGGCATGCGCAGCCACCTCTGAGACGTACCAGAACCACATGCCGTGCAGGCTGGAACCACCTACCGGACAGACCGGAATCACCTTTCGGGCATGCCGGAACCACCTGTCAGATGTGCCAGAAACACGTGCCGGAGACGCCGGAAGCACCTGCCAAGCACGTCGCAACCACCTGCTCAACTCGCCTGAACCACCTGCCGGACACGCCAAAATCACCTGCCCGCTACACCAGCACCACTTCGCGGACAAGCCGGAATCACGTGAGTGGCATGCCGGCACAGCCTCTCAGACTGAACCTCGTGCCGGACACCACAGAACCACCTGCCGGACAGACCGGAACCACCTGCCGGACACGCCGGAACCACCGGCTCGACCCGCCGGAACGACCGCTGAACATGCAAAATCACCTGCCGGCTACGCCGGAAACACTTGGCGAACACTCCGGAATCACCTGCCGGGCATGCCGGAACCACCTCTCAGATATGCCAGAACCACGTGCCAATGACCCCGGAAGCACCTGCCGAGCACGCCGGAACCACCTGCTCGACTCGCCAGAACCACCTGCCGGACACGCAGAAATCACCTGCCGGCTACGCCACAACCAGTTGGGGAACACTTCGGAATCACCTGCCGGGCTTGCTGGAACCACCTGCCGGTCATGCCAAAATCACCTGCCAACTACGCCAGTACCACTTGGCGGACACTGTGGAAACACCTGTCGGGCCGGCCGGAACCACATCTCAGATGTGCCAGAACCATGTGCATGAGATGCTGGAACCACACCCCGAACAGACGGAAAACACCTGCCAGACCCGTTTGAACAACCTGCCGAGCATGCCGGAGCCACCTGCTCGACTCGCCGGAACCACCTACCTGACATGCCCAAATCACCAGCCGGGTATGCCAGAACCATTTGGCGGACACTCCGGAATCATCTGCTGCACATGCCGGAACCAGCTCTCAGACACACCACAACCACGTACCGGAGACGCCGGAAGCACCTGCCGAGCATGCCGGAGCCACCTGCTCGACTCGCCAGAAACACCTGCCGGACACGCCAAAATCACCTTCCGGGTACGCCAGAACCACCTGGCGGACACTCCGAAATCACCTGTCGCGCATGCCGGAACCACCTCTCAGACGTGCCGGAAGCACGTGCCGGACACGCCGGAATCACCTACCGGACAGACCGGAACCACCTGCCGAGCACGCCGGAGCCACCTGTTCGACTCGCTGGAACCACCTGCCGGACAGGCCAATATCAAGTGCTGGCTATGCCAGAACCACCTGGGGGACGGTCCGGAATCACCTGCCAGCCATGGCGGAACCACCTCTCAGACGTACCAGAACCACCTGCCGGAGAAGCTGGAAACACGTCCTGCACAGTCTGGAACCACCTGCCGGCCAAGCCTGAACCACCTGCCAAGCACAACGGAACAACCTGCCAGACACGCCAAAATCACCTGCGTGTTATGCCAGAACCACTTGGAGGACTCTCTGGGATGACCTGCCGGGCATGCCGGAACCACCTCTCAGACGTGCCAGAACCATGTGGCGGACAGTCCGGAATCACCTGCTGGGCATACGCAGAAACCTCTGAGACCTACCAGAACCACAGGCCGTGCAGGCTGGAACCTCCTACCGGACAGACCGGAATCACCTTTCGGGCATGCCGGAAACACCTGTCAGATGTGCCAGAAACACGTGCCGGAGACGCCGGAAGCACCTGCCAAGCACGTTGGAACCACCTGCTCAACTCGCCTGAACCACCTGCCGGACATGCCAAAATCACCTGCCGGCTATGCCAGAACCACTGGGCGAAGACTCCGGAATCACTTGCCGTGCATGCAGGAACCACCTCTCAGAAATGAAAGAACCCCGTGCCAATGACCCCGGAAGCACCAGCAGAGCACGCCGGAACCACCTGCTCGACTCGCCAGAACCACCTGCCGATCACGCAAAAATCACCTGCCGGCTACGCCACAACCAGTTGGGGAACACTTTGGAATCACCTGCCAGGCTTGCTGGAACAACCTGCCAGTCATGCCAAAATCACCTGCCAACTACGCCAGAACCGCTTGGCGGACACTGCGGAAACACCTGTCGGGCCGGCTGGAACCACATCTCAGACGTGCCAGAACCATGTGCATGAGATGCTGGAACCACACCCCAAACAGACGGAAAACGCCTGCCAGACCCGTCTGAACAACCTGCGGAGCACGCCGGAGCCACCTGCTCGACTCGCCGGAACCACCTACCTGACATGCCCAAATCATCAGCCGGGTATGCCAGAACCGCTTGGCGGACACTCCGGAATCATCTGCCGGACATGCCGGAACCAGCTCTCAGACACACCAGAACCACGTGCCGGAGACGCCGGAAGCACCTGCCGAGCATGCCGGAGCCACCTGTTCGACTCGCAAGAAACAACTGCCGGGCACGCAAAAATCACCTGCCGGGTACGCCAGAACCACCTGGCGGACTCTACGGAATCACCTGCCGCGCATGCCGGAACCACCTCTCAGATGTGCCGGAAGCACGTGCCAGACGCGCCAGAAAATCCCACCGGACAGACCGGAACCACCTGCCAAGAACGCAGGAGCCACCTTTTCGACTCGCTGGAACCACCTGCCGGACAGGCCAATATCAACTGCTGACTATGCCAGGACCACCTGGGGGACCGTCCGGGATCACCTGCCAGCCATGGCGGAACCACCTCTCAGACGTACCAGAACCACCTGCCGGAGAACCTGGAAACACGTCCTGGACAGACTGGAACCACGTGACGGCCATGCCTGAGCCAACTGCCGAGCACAGCGGAACCACCTGCCGGACACGCCAAAATCACCTGCTGGCTACGCCAGAACCACTTGGACGACTCTCCGAAATGACCTGCCGGGCATGTTGGAACCACCTCTCAGACGTGCCAGAAGCACGTGGCGGACAGTCCGGAATCACCTGTTGGGCATACGCAACCACCTCTGAGACGTACCAGAACCACGTGCCGTGCACGCCGGAACCACCTACCGGACAGACCGGAATCAACTTTTGGGCATGCCGGAACCACCAGTCAGATGTGCCAGAAACACGTGCCGGAGACGCCAGAAGCACCTGCCGAGCACGTTGCAACCACCTGCTCAACTCGCCTGAACCACCTGCCGGACACGCCAAAATCACCTGCCCGCTACACCAGCACCACTTCGGGGACAAGCCGGAATCACGTGAGGGGCATGCCGGCACAGCCTCTCAGACTGAACCTCGTGCCGGACACCACAGAACCACCTGCCGGACAGACCGGAACCACCTGCCGGACACGCCGGAACCACCGGCTGGACCCGCCGGAACGACCGCTGGACATGCAAAATCACCTGCCGGCTACGCCGCAAACACTTGGCGAACACTCCGGAATCACCTGCCGGGCATGCCGGAACCACCTCTCAGATATGCCAGAACCACGTGCCAATGACCCCGGAAGCACCTGCCGAGCACGCTGGAACCACATGCTCGACTCGCCAGAACCACCTGCCGGACACGCAAAAATCACCTGCCAGCTACGCCACAACCAGTTGGGGAACACTTCGGAATCACCTGCCGGGCTTGCTGGAACCACCTGCCGGTCATGCCAAAATCACCTGCCAACTACGCCAGTACCACTAGGCGGACACTGTGGAAACACCTGTCGGGCCGGCAGGAACCACATCTCAGACGTGCCAGAACCATGTGCATGAGATGCTGGAACCACACCCCGAACAGACGGAAAACACCTGCCAGACCCGTCTGAACAACCTGCCGAGCACGCCGGAGCCACCTGCTCGACTCGCCGGGACCACCTACCTGACATGCCCAAATCACCAGCCGGGTATGCCAGAACCACTTGGCGGACACTCCGGAATCATCTGCCGGACATGCCGGAACCAGCTCTCAGACACACCAGAACCACGTGCCGGAGACGCCGGAAGCACCTGCCGAGCATGCCGGAGCCACCTGCTCGACTCGCCAGAAACACCTGCCGGACACGCCAAAATCACCTGCCGGGTACGCCAGAACCACCTGGCGGACACTCCGAAACCACCTGTCGCGCATGCCGGAACCACCTCTCAGACGTGCCGGAAGCACGTGCCGGACATGCCGGAATCACCTACCGGACAGACCGGAACCACCTGCCGAGCACGCCGGAGCCACCTGTTCGACTCGCTGAACCACCTGCCGGAGAGGCCAATATCAACTGCTGGCTATGCCAGAACCACCTGGGGGACGGTCCGGAATCACCTGCCAGCCATGGCGGAACCACCTCTCAGACGTACCAGAACCACCTGCCGGAGAAGCTGGAAACACGTCCTGGACAGTCTGGAACCACCTGCCGGCCAAGCCTGAACCACCTGCCAAGCACAACGGAACAACCTGCCAGACACGCCAAAATCACCTGCGTGTTATGCCAGAACCACTTGGAGGACTCTCTGGGATGACCTGCCGGGCATGCCGGAACCACCTCTCAGACGTGCCAGAACCATGTGGCGGACAGTCCGGAATCACCTGTTGGGCATGCGCAACCACCTCTGAGACGTACCAGAACCACATGCCGTGCAGGCTGGAACCACCTACCGGACACACCGGAATCACCTTTCGGGCATGCCGGAACCACCTGTCAGATGTGCCAGAAACACGTGCCGGAGACGCCGGAAGCACCTGCCAAGCACGTTGGAACCACCTGCTCAACTCGCCTGAACCACCTGCCGGACATGCCAAAATCACCTGCCGACTATGCCAGAACCACTTGGCGAACACTCCGGAATCACTTGCCGGGCATGCAGGAACCACCTCTCAGACATGCCAGAACCCCGTGCCAATGACCCCGGAAGCACCAGCCGAGCACGCCGGAACCACCTGCTCGACTCGCCAGAACCACCTGCCGATCACGCAAAAATCACCTGCCGGCTACGCCACAACCAGTTGGTGAACACTTTGGAATCACCTGCCAGGCTTGCTGGAACCACCTGCCAGTCATGCCAAAATCACCTGCCAACTACGCCAGAACCGCTTGGCGGACACTGCGGAAACACCTGTCGGGCCGGCTGGAACCACATCTCAGACGTGCCAGAAACGTGTTCATGAGATGCTGGAACCACACCCCGAACAGACGGATACCACCTGCCAGAACCGCCTGAACCACCTGCTGAGCACGCCGGAACCACCTGCTCGACTCACCGGTACCACCTCCCTGACATGCCAAAATCACCTTGGGGTATGCCAGAACCACTTGACGGACACTCCGGAATCATCTGCCGGACATGCCGGAACCAGCTCTCAGACACACCAGAAGCAAGTGCCGGAGACGCCGGAAGCACCAGCGAGCATGCCGGAGCCACCTGCTCGACTCGCCAGAAACACCTGCCGGACACGCCAAAATCAACTGCTGGCTACGCCAGAACCACTTGGACGACTCTCCGAAATGACCTGCCGGGCATGTTGGAACCACCTCTCAGACGTGCCAGAAGCACGTGGCGGACAGTCCGGAATCACCTGTAGGGCATACGCAACAACCTCTGAGACGTACCAGAACCATGTGCCGTGCACGCCGGAACCACCTACCGGACAGACCGGAATCAACTTTTGGGCATGCCGGAACCACCAGTCAGATGTGCCAGAAACACGTGCCGGAGACGCTGGAAGCACCTGCCGAGCACGTCGCAACCACCTGCTCAACTCGCCTGAACCAGCTGCCGGACATGCCAAAATCACCTGCCCGCTACACCAGCACCACTTCGGGGACAAGCCGGAATCACGTGAGGGGCATGCCGGCACAGCCTCTCAGACTGAACCTCGTGCCGGACACCACAGAACCACCTGCCGGACAGACCGGAAACACCTGCCGGACACGCCGGAACCACCGGCTCGACCCGCCGGAACGACCGCTGGACATGCAAAATCACCTGCCGGCTACGCCGGAAACACTTGGCGAACACTCCGGAATCACCTGCCGGGCATGCCGGAACCACCTCTCAGATATGCCAGAACCACGTGCCAATGACCCCGGAAGCACCTGCCGAGCACGCCGGAACCACCTGCTCGACTCGCCAGAACCACCTGCCGGACACGCAAAAATCACCTGCCGGCTACGCCACAACCAGTTGGGGAACACTTCGGAATCACCTGCCGGGCTTGCTGGAACCACCTGCCGGTCATGCCAAAATCACCTGCCAACTACGCCAGTACCACTTGGCGGACACTGTGGAAACACCTGTCGGGCCGGCCGGAACCACATCTCAGACGTGCCAGAACCATGTGCATGAGATGCTGGAACCACACCCCGAACAGACGGAAAACACCTGCCAGACCCGTCTGAACAACCTGCCGAGCACGCCGGAGCCACCTGCTCGACTCGCCGGAACCACCTACCTGACATGCCCAAATCACCAGCCGGGTATGCCAGAACCACTTGGCGGACACTCCGGAATCATCTGCCGGACATGCCGGAACCAGCTCTCAGACACACCAGAACCACGTGCCGGAGACGCCGGAAGCACCTGCCGAGCATGCCGGAGCCACCTGCTCGACTCGCCAGAAACACCTGCCGGACACGCCAAAATCACCTGCCGGGTACGCCAGAACCACCTGGCGGACACTCCGAAACCACCTGTCGCGCATGCCGGAACCACCTCTCAGACGTGCCGGAAGCACATGCCAGACACGCCGGAATCACCTACCGGACAGACCGGAACCACCTGCCGAGCACGCCGGAGCCACCTGTACGACTCGCTGGAACCACCTGCCGGACAGGCCAATATCAACTGCTGGCTATGCCAGAACCACCTGGGGGACGGTCCGGAATCACCTGCCAGCCATGGCGGAACCACCTCTCAGACGTACCAGAACCACCTGCCGGAGAAGCTGGAAACACGTCCTGGACAGTCTGGAACCACCTGCCGGCCAAGCCTGAACCACCTGCCAAGCACAACGGAACTACCTGCCAGACACGCCAAAATCACCTGCGTGTTATGCCAGAACCACTTGGAGGACTCTCTGGGATGACCTGCCGGGCATGCCGGAACCACCTCTCAGACGTGCCAGAACCACATGCCGTGCAGGCTGGAACCACCTACCGGACACACCGGAATCACCTTTCGGGCATGCCGGAACCACCTGTCAGATGTGCCAGAAACACGTGCCGGAGACGCCGGAAGCACCTGCCAAGCACGTTGGAAACACCTGCTCAACTCGCCTGAACCACCTGCCGGACATGCCAAAATCACCTGCCGACTATGCCAGAACCACTTGGCGAACACTCCGGAATCACTTGCCGGGCATACAGGAACCACCTCTCAGACATCCCAGAACCCCGTGCCAATGACCCCGGAAGCACCTGCCGAGCACGCCGGAACCACCTGCTCGACTCGCCAGAACCACCTGCCGATCACGCAAAAATCACCTGCCGGCTACGCCACAACCAGTTGGTGAACACTTTGGAATCACCTGCCAGGCTTGCTGGAACCACCTGCCGGTCATGCCAAAATCACCTGCCAACTACGCCAGAACCGCTTGGCGGACACTGCGGAAACACCTGTCGGGCCGGCTGGAACCACATCTCAGACGTGCCAGAAACGTGTTCATGAGATGCTGGAACCACACCCCGAACAGACGGATACCACCTGCCAGAACCGCCTGAACCACCTGCTGAGCACGCCGGAACCACCTGCTCGACTCACCGGTACCACCTCCCTGTCATGCCAAAATCACCTGCTGGGTATGCCAGAACCACTTGGCGGACACTCCGGAATCATCTGCCGGACATGCCGGAACCAGCTCTCAGACACACCAGAACCAAGTGCCGGAGACGCCGGAAGCACCTGCCGAGCAGGCCGGAGCCACCTGCTCGACTCTCCAGAAACACCAGCCGGACACGCCAAAATCACCTGCCGGGTATGCCAGAACCACCTGGCGGACTCTACGGAATCACCTGCCGCGCATGCCGGAACCACCTCTCAGACGTGCCGGAAGCACGTGCCAGACGCGCCAGAAAATCCCACCGGACAGACCGGAACCACCAGCCAAGAACGCGGGAGCCACCTGTTCGACTCGCTGGAACCATCTGCCGGACAGGCCAATATCAACTGCTGACTATGCCAGAACCACCTGGGGGACCGTCTGGGATCACCTGCCAGCCATGGCGGAACCACCTCTCAGACGTACCAGAACCACCTGCCGGAGAAGCTGGAAACACGTCCTGGACAGACTGGAACCACGTGACGGCCATGCCTGAACCAACTGCCGAGCACGGCGGAACCACCTGCCGTACACGCCAAAATCACCTGCGGGCTACGCCAGAACCACTTGGACGACTCTCCGAAATGACCTGCCGGGCATGTTGGAACCACCTCTCAGACGTGCCAGAAGCACGTGGCGGACAGTCCGGAATCACCTGTTGGGCATACGCAACCACCTCTGACACGTACCAGAACCACGTGCCGTGCACGCCAGAACCACCTACTGGACAGACCGGAATCAACTTTTGGGCATGCCGGAACCACCAGTCAGATGTGCCAGAAACACGTGCCGGAGATGCCAGAAGCACCTGCCGAGCACGTCGCAACCACCTGCTCAACTCGCCTGAACCACCTGCCGGACACGCCAAAATCACCTGCCCGCTACACCAGCACCACTTCGGGGACAAGCCGGAATCACGTGAGGGGCATGCCGGCACAGCCTCTCAGACTGAACCTCGTGCCGGACACCACAGAACCACCTGCCGGACAGACCGGAACCACCTGCCGGACACGCCGGAACCACCGGCTCGACCCGCCGGAACGACCTGACGATCACGCAAAAATCACCTGCCGGCTACGCCACAACCAGTTGGTGAACACTTTGGAATCACCTGCCAGACTTGCTGGAACCACCTGCCAGTCATGCCAAAATCACCTGCCAACTACGCCAGAACCGCTTGGCGGACACTGCGGAAACACCTGTCGGGCCGGCTGGAACCACATCTCAGACGTGCCAGAAACGTGTTCATGAGATGCTGGAACCACACCCCGAACAGACGGATACCACCTGCCAGAACCGCCTGAACCACCTGCTGAGCACGCCGGAACCACCTGCTCGACTCACCGGGACCACCTACCTGACATGCCCAAATCACCAGCCGGGTATGCCAGAACCACTTGGCGGACACTCCGGAATCATCTGCCGGACATGCCGGAACCAGCTCTCAGACACACCAGAACCACGTGCCGGAGACGCCGGAAGCACCTGCCGAGCATGCCGGAGCCACCTGCTCGACTCGCCAGAAACACCTGCCGGACACGCCAAAATCACCTGCCGGGTACGCCAGAACCACCTGGCGGACACTCCGAAACCACCTGTCGCGCATGCCGGAACCACCTCTCAGACGTGCCGGAAGCACGTGCCGGACATGCCGGAATCACCTACCGGACAGACCGGAACCACCTGCCGAGCACGCCGGAGCCACCTGTTCGACTCGCTGAACCACCTGCCGGAGATGCCAATATCAACTGCTGGCTATGCCAGAACCACCTGGGGGACGGTCCGGAATCACCTGCCAGCCATGGTGGAACCACCTCTCAGACGTACCAGAACCACCTGCCGGAGAAGCTGGAAACACGTCCTGGACAGTCTGGAACCACCTGCCGGCCAAGCCTGAACCACCTGCCAAGCACAACGGAACAACCTGCCAGACACGCCAAAATCACCTGCGTGTTATGCCAGAACCACTTGGAGGACTCTCTGGGATGACCTGCCGGGCATGCCGGAACCACCTCTCAGACGTGCCAGAACCATGTGGCGGACAGTCCGGAATCACCTGTTGGGCATGCGCAACCACCTCTGAGACGTACCAGAACCACATGCCGTGCAGGCTGGAACCACCTACCGGACACACCGGAATCACCTTTCGGGCATGCCGGAACCACCTGTCAGATGTGCCAGAAACACGTGCCGGAGACGCCGGAAGCACCTGCCAAGCACGTTGGAACCACCTGCTCAACTCGCCTGAACCACCTGCCGGACATGCCAAAATCACCTGCCGACTATGCCAGAACCACTTGGCGAACACTCCGGAATCACTTGCCGGGCATGCAGGAACCACCTCTCAGACATGCCAGAACCCCGTGCCAATGACCCCGGAAGCACCAGCCGAGCACGCCGGAACCACCTGCTCGACTCGCCAGAACCACCTGCCGATCACGCAAAAATCACCTGCCGGCTACGCCACAACCAGTTGGTGAACACTTTGGAATCACCTGCCAGACTTGCTGGAACCACCTGCCAGTCATGCCAAAATCACCTGCCAACTACGCCAGAACCGCTTGGCGGACACTGCGGAAACACCTGTCGGGCCGGCTGGAACCACATCTCAGACGTGCCAGAAACGTGTTCATGAGATGCTGGAACCACACCCCGAACAGACGGATACCACCTGCCAGAACCTCCTTAAACACCTGCTGAGCACGCCGGAACCACCTGCTCGACTCACCGGTACCACCTCCCTGACACGCCAAAATCACCTGCTGGGTATGCCAGAACCACTTGGCGGACACTCCGGAATCATCTGCCGGACATGCCGGAACCAGCTCTCAGACACACCAGAACCAAGTGCCGGAGACGCCGGAAGCACCTGCCGAGCATGCCGGAGCCACCTGCTCGACTCGCCAGAAACACCTGCCGGACACGCCAAAATCACCTGCCGGGTATGCCAGAACCACCTGGCGGACACTACGGAATCACCTGCCGCGCATGCCGGAACCACCTCTCAGACGTGCCGGAAGCACGTGCCGGACACGCCGGAAACACCTACCAGACAGACCGGAACCACCGGCCAAGAACGCCGGAGCCACCTGTTCGACTCGCTGGAACCACCTGCCGGACAGGCCAATATCAACTGCTGGCTATGCCAGAACCACCTGGGGGACAGTCCGGGATCACCTGCCAGCCATGGCGGAACCACCTCTCAGAAGTACCAGAACCACCTGCCGGAGAAGCTGGAAACACGTCCTGGACAGACTGGAACCACGTGACGGCCATGCCTGAACCACCTGCCTAGCACGGCGGAACCACCTGCCCGACACGCCAAAATCACCTGAGGGCTACGCCAGAACCACTTGGACGACTCTCCGAAATGACCTGCCGTGCATGTTGGAACCACCTCTCACACGTGCCAGAAGCACGTGGCGGACAGTTCGGAATCACCTGTTGGGCATACGCAACCACCTCTGACACGTACCAGAACCACGTGCCGTGCCCGCCGGAACCACCTACCAGACAGACCGGAATCAACTTTTGGGCATGCCGGAACCACCAGTCAGATGTGCCAGAAACACGTGCCGGAGACGCCGGAAGCACCTGCCGAGCACGTCGCAACCACCTGCTCAACTCGCCTGAACCACCTGCCGGACACGCCAAAGTCACCTGCCCGCTACACCAGCACCACTTCGGGGACAAGCCGGAATCACGTGAGGGGCATGCCGGCACAGCCTCTCAGACTGAACCTCGTGCCGGACACCACAGAACCACCTGCCGGACAGACCGGAACCACCTGCCGGACACGCCGGAACCACCGGCTCGACCCGCCGGAACGACCGCTGGACATGCAAAATCACCTGCCGGCTACGCCGCAAACACTTGGCGAACACTCCGGAATCACCTGCCGGGCATGCCGGAACCACCTCTCAGATATGCCAGAACCACGTGCCAATGACCCCGGAAGCACCTGCCGAGCACGCCGGAACCACCTGCTCGACTCGCCAGAACCACCTGCCGAACACGCAGAAATCACCTGCCGGCTACGCCACAACCAGTTGGTGAACACTTTGGAATCACCTGCCGGGCTTGCTGGAACCACCTGCCGGTCATGCCAAAATCACCTGCCAACTACGCCAGTACCACTTGGCAGACACTGTGGAAACACCTGTCGGGCCGGCCGGAACCACATCTCAGACGTGCCAGAACCATGTGCATGAGATGCTGGAACCACACCCGAACAGACGGAAAACACCTGCCAGACCCGTCTGAACAACCTGCCGAGCACGCCGGAGCCACCTGCTCGACTCGCCGGTACCACCTACCTGACATGCCCAAATCACCAGCCGGGTATGCCAGAACCACTTGGCGGACACTCCGGAATCATCTGCCGGACATGCCGGAACCAGCTCTCAGACACACCAGAACCACGTGCCGGAGACGCCGGAAGCACCTGCCGAGCACGCCGGAGCCACCTGCTCGACTCGCCAGTAACACCTGCCGGACACGCCAAAATCACCAGCCGGGTACGCCAGAACCACCTGGCGGACACTCCG
>NW_027227711.1:0-63786 GCF_037783145.1 Equus przewalskii | reverse complement strand
CGCCAAAATCACCTGCCGGGTACGCCAGAACCACCTGGCGGACACTCCGAAACCACCTGTCGCGCATGCCGGAACCACCTCTCAGACGTGCCGGAAGCACGTGCCGGACACGCCGGAATCACCTACCGGACAGACCGGAACCACCTGCCGAGCACGCCGGAGCCACCTGTTCGACTCGCTGGAACCACCTGCCGGACAGGCCAATATCAACTGCTGGCTATGCCAGAACCACCTGGGGGACGGTCCGGAATCACCTGCCAGCCATGGCGGAACCACCTCTCAGACGTACCAGAACCACCTGCCGGAGAAGCTGGAAACACGTCCTGGACAGTCTGGAACCACCTGCCGGCCAAGCCTGAACCACCTGCCAAGCACAACGGAACAACCTGCCAGACACGCCAAAATCACCTGCGTGTTATGCCAGAACCACTTGGAGGACTCTCTGGGATGACCTGCCGGGCATGCCGGAACCACCTCTCAGACGTGCCAGAACCATGTGGCGGACAGTCCGGAATCACCTGTTGGGCATGCGCAACCACCTCTGAGACGTACCAGAACCACATGCCGTGCAGGCTGGAACCACCTACCGGACAGACCGGAATCGCCTTTCGGGCATGCCGGAACCACCTGTCAGATGTGCCAGAAACACGTGCCGGAGACGCCGGAAGCACCTGCCAAGCACGTTGGAACCACCTGCTCAACTCGCCTGAACCACCTGCCGGACATGCCAAAATCACCTGCCGACTATGCCAGAACCACTTGGCGAACACTCCGGAATCACTTGCCGGGCATGCAGGAACCACCTCTCAGACATGCCAGAACCCCGTGCCAATGACCCCGGAAGCACCAGCCGAGCACGCCGCAACCACCTGCTCGACTCGCCAGAACCACCTGCCGATCACGCAAAAATCACCTGCCGGCTACGCCACAACCAGTTGGTGAACACTTTGGAATCACCTGCCAGGCTTGCTGGAACCACCTGCCAGTCATGCCAAAATCACCTGCCAACTACGCCAGAACCGCTTGGCGGACACTGCGGAAACACCTGTCGGGCCGGCTGGAACCACATCTCAGACGTGCCAGAAACGTGTTCATGAGATGCTGGAACCACACCCCGAACAGACGGATACCACCTGCCAGAACCGCCTGAACCACCTGCTCAGCACGCCGGAACCACCTGCTCGACTCACCGGTACCACCTCCCTGACACGCCAAAATCACCTGCTGGGTATGCCAGAACCACTTGGCGGACACTCCGGAATCATCTGCCGGACATGCCGGAACCAGCTCTCAGACACACCAGAACCAAGTGCCGGAGACGCCGGAAGCACCTGCCGAGCATGCCCGAGCCACCTGCTCGACTCGCGGGAAACACCTGCCGGACACGCCAAAATCACCTGCCGGGTACGCCAGAACCACCTGGCGGACACTACGGAATCACCTGCCGCGCATGCCGGAACCACCTCTCAGACGTGCCGGAAGCACGTGCCAGACACGCCGGAAACACCTACCGGACAGACCGGAACCACCTGCCAAGAACGCCGGAGCCACCTGTTCGACTCGCTGGAACCACCTGCCGGACAGGCCAATATCAACTGCTGGCTATGCCAGAACCACCTGGGGGACAGTCCGGGATCACCTGCCAGCCATGGCGGAACCACCTCTCAGACGTACCAGAACCACCTGCCAGAGAAGCTGGAAACACGTCCTGGACAGACTGGAACCACGTGACGGCCATGCCTGAACCACCTGCCGAGCACGGCGGAACCACCTGCCGGACACGCCAAAATCACCTGCGGGCTACGCCAGAACCACTTGGACGACTCTCCGAAATGACCTGCCGGGCATGTTGGAACCACCTCTCAGACGTGCCAGAACCATGTGGCGGACAGTCCGGAATCACCTGTTGGGCATACGCAACCACCTCTGAGACGTACCAGAACCACGTGCCGTGCACGCTGGAACCACCTACCGGACAGACCGGAATCAACTTTTGGGCATGCCGGAACCACCAGTCAGATGTGCCAGAAACACGTGCCGGAGACGCCGGAAGCACCTGCCGAGCACGTCGGAACCACCTGCTCGACTCGCCTGAACCACCTGCCGGACATGCCACAAATCACCTGCCGGCTATGCCAGAACCACTTGGCGAACACTCCGGAATCACTCTGCCGGACATGCCGGAACCACCTCTCAGACACGCCAGAACCACGTGCCAATGACCCCGGAAGCACCTGCCGAGCACGCCGGAACCACCTGCTCGACTCGCCAGAACCACCTGCCGGACACGCAAAAATCACCTGCCGGCTACGCCACAACCAGTTGGTGAACACTTTGGAATCACCTGCCAGGCTTGCTGGAACCACCTGCCAGTCATGCCAAAATCACCTGCCAACTACGCCACAACCGCTTGGCGGACACTGCGGAAACACCTGTCGGGCCGGCTGGAACCACATCTCAGACGTGCCAGAAACGTGTTCATGAGATGCTGGAACCACACCCCGAACAGACGGATACCACCTGCCAGAACCGCCTGAACCACCTGCTGAGCACGCCGGAACCACCTGCTCGACTCACCGGTACCACCTCCCTGACACGCCAAAATCACCTGCTGGGTATGCCAGAACCACTTGGCGGACACTCCGGAATCATCTGCCGGACATGCCGGAACCAGCTCTCAGACACACCAGAACCAAGTGCCGGAGACGCCGGAAGCACCTGCCGAGCATGCCGGAGCCACCTGCTCGACTCGCCAGAAACACCTGCCGGACACGCCAAAATCACCTGCCGGGTACGCCAGAACCACCTGGCGGACACTCCGAAACCACCTGTCGCGCATGCCGGAACCACCTCTCAGACGTGCCGGAAGCACGTGCCGGACACGCCGGAATCACCTACCGGACAGACCGGAACCACCTGCCGAGCACGCCGGAGCCACCTGTTCGACTCGCTGGAACCACCTGCCGGACAGGCCAATATCAACTGCTGGCTATGCCAGAACCACCTGGGGGACAGTCCGGGATCACCTGACAGCCATGGCGGAACCACCTCTCAGAAGTACCAGGACCACCTGCCGGAGAAGCTGGAAACACGTCCTGGACAGACTGGAACCACGTGACGGCCATGCCTGAACCACCTGCCGAGCACGGCGGAACCACCTGCCGGACACGCCAAAATCAACTGCGGGCTACGCCAGAACCACTTGGACGACTCTCCGAAATGACCTGCCGGGCATGTTGGAACCACCTCTCAGATGTGCCAGAAGCACGTGGCGGACAGTCCGGAATCACCTGTTGGGCATACGCAACCACCTCTGACACGTACTAGAACCACGTGCCGTGCACGCCGGAACCACCTACCGGACAGACCGGAATCAACTTTTGGGCATGCCGGAACCACCAGTCAGATGTGCCAGAAACACGTGCCGGAGACGCCGGAAGCACCTGCCGAGCACGTCGCAACCACCTGCTCAACTCGCCTGAACCACCTGCCGGACACGCCAAAATCACCTGCCCGCTACACCAGCACCAATTCGGGGACAAGCCGGAATCACGTGAGGGGCATGCCGGCACAGCCTCTCAGACTGAACCTCGTGCCGGACACCACAGAACCACCTGCCGGACAGACCGGAACCACATTCCAGACACGCCGGAACCACCGGCTCGACCCGCCGGAACGACCGCTGGACATGCAAAATCACCTGCCGGCTACGCCGGAAACACTTGGAGAACACTCCGGAATCACCTGCCGGGCATGCCGGAACCACCTCTCAGATATGCCAGAACCACGTGCCAATGACCCCGGAAGCACCTGCCGAGCACGCCGGAACCACCTGCTCGACTCGCCAGAACCACCTGCCGGACACGCAAAAATCACCTGCCGGCTACGCCACAACCAGTTGGTGAACTCTTTGGAATCACCTGCCAGGCTTGCTGGAACCACCTGCCAGTCATGCCAAAATCACCTGCCAACTACGCCACAACCGCTTGGCGGACACTGCGGAAACACCTGTCGGGCCGGCTGGAACCACATCTCAGACGTGCCAGAAACGTGTTCATGAGATGCTGGAACCACACCCCGAACAGACGGATACCACCTGCCAGAACCGCCTGAACCACCTGCTGAGCACGCCGGAACCACCTGCTCGACTCACCGGTACCACCTCCCTGACACGCCAAAATCACCTGCTGGGTATGCCAGAACCACTTGGCGGACACTCCGGAATCATCTGCCGGACATGCCGGAACCAGCTCTCAGACACACCAGAACCAAGTGCCGGAGACGCCGGAAGCACCTGCCGAGCATGCCGGAGCCACCTGCTCGACTCGCCAGAAACACCTGCCGGACACGCCAAAATCACCTGCCGGGTACGCCAGAACCACCTGGCGGACACTCCGAAACCACCTGTCGCGCATGCCGGAACCACCTCTCAGACGTGCCGGAAGCACGTGCCGGACACGCCGGAATCACCTACCGGACAGACCGGAACCACCTGCCGAGCACGCCGGAGCCACCTGTTCGACTCGCTGGAACCACCTGCCGGACAGGCCAATATCAACTGCTGGCTAGGCCAGAACCACCTGGGGGACGGTCCGGAATCACCTGCCAGCCATGGCGGAACCACCTCTCAGACGTACCAGAACCACCTGCCGGAGAAGCTGGAAACACGTCCTGGACAGTCTGGAACCACCTGCCGGCCAAGCCTGAAGCACCTGCCAAGCACAACGGAACAACCTGCCAGACACGCCAAAATCACCTGCGTGTTATGCCAGAACCACTTGGAGGACTCTCTGGGATGACCTGCCGGGCATGCCGGAACCACCTCTCAGACGTGCCAGAACCATGTGGCGGACAGTCCGGAATCACCTGTTGGGCATGCGCAACCACCTCTGAGACGTACCAGAACCACATGCCGTGCAGGCTGGAACCACCTACCGGACAGACCGGAATCGCCTTTCGGGCATGCCGGAACCACCTGTCAGATGTGCCAGAAACACGTGCCGGAGACGCCGGAAGCACCTTCCAAGCACGTTGGAACCACCTGCTCAACTCGCCTGAACCACCTGCCGGACATGCCAAAATCACCTGCCGACTATGCCAGAACCACTTGGCGAACACTCCGGAATCACTTGCCGGGCATGCAGGAACCACCTCTCAGACATGCCAGAACCCCGTGCCAATGACCCCGGAAGCACCAGCCGAGCACGCCGGAACCACCTGCTCGACTCGCCAGAACCACCTGCCGATCACGCAAAAATCACCTGCCGGCTACGCCACAACCAGTTGGTGAACACTTTGGAATCACCTGCCAGGCTTGCTGGAACCACCTGCCAGTCATGCCAAAATCACCTGCCAACTACGCCACAACCGCTTGGCGGACACTGCGGAAACACCTGTCGGGCCGGCTGGAACCACATCTCAGACGTGCCAGAAACGTGTTCATGAGATGCTGGAACCACACCCCGAACAGACGGATACCACCTGCCAGAACCGCCTGAACCACCTGCTGAGCACGCCGGAACCACCTGCTCGACTCACCGGTACCACCTCCCTGACACGCCAAAATCACCTGCTGGGTATGCCAGAACCACTTGGCGGACACTCCAGAATCATCTGCCGGACATGCCGGAACCAGCTCTCAGACACACCAGAACCAAGTGCCGGAGACGCCGGAAGCACCTGCCGAGCATGCCCGAGCCACCTGCTCGACTCGCGGGAAACACCTGCCGGACACGCCAAAATCACCTGCCGGGTACGCCAGAACCACCTGGCGGACACTACGGAATCACCTGCCGCGCATGCCGGAACCACCTCTCAGACGTGCCGGAAGCACGTGCCAGACACGCCGGAAACACCTACCGGACAGACCGGAACCACCTGCCAAGAACGCCGGAGCCACCTGTTCGACTCGCTGGAACCACCTGCCGGACAGGCCAATATCAACTGCTGGCTATGCCAGAACCACCTGGGGGACAGTCCGGGATCACCTGCCAGCCATGGCGGAACCACCTCTCAGACGTACCAGAACCACCTGCCGGAGAAGCTGGAAACACGTCCTGGACAGACTGGAACCACGTGACGGCCATGCCTGAACCACCTGCCGAGCACGGCGGAACCACCTGCCGGACACGCCAAAATCACCTGCGGGCTACGCCAGAACCACTTGGACGACTCTCCGAAATGACCTGCCGGGCATGTTGGAACCACCTCTCAGACGTGCCAGAACCATGTGGCGGACAGTCCGGAATCACCTGTTGGGCATACGCAACCACCTCTGAGACGTACCAGAACCACGTGCCGTGCACGCTGGAACCACCTACCGGACAGACCGGAATCAACTTTTGGGCATGCCGGAACCACCAGTCAGATGTGCCAGAAACACGTGCCGGAGACGCCGGAAGCACCTGCCGAGCACGTCGCAACCACCTGCTCAACTCGCCTGAACCACCTGCCGGACACGCCAAAATCACCTGCCCGCTACACCAGCACCACTTCGGGGACAAGCCGGAATCACGTGAGGGGCATGCCGGCACAGCCTCTCAGACTGAACCTCGTGCCGGACACCACAGAACCACCTGCCGGACAGACCGGAACCACATTCCAGACACGCCGGAACCACCGGCTCGACCCGCCGGAACGACCGCTGGACATGCAAAATCACCTGCCGGCTACGCCGGAAACACTTGGCGAACACTCCGGAATCACCTGCTGGGCATGCCGGAACCACCTCTCAGATATGCCAGAACCACGTGCCAATGACCCCGGAAGCACCTGCCGAGCACGCCGGAACCACCTGCTCGACTCGCCAGAACCACCTGCCGGACACGCAAAAATCACCTGCCGGCTACGCCACAACCAGTTGGGGAACACTTCGGAATCACCTGCCGGGCTTGCTGGAACCACCTGCCGGTCATGCCAAAATCACCTGCCAACTACGCCAGTACCACTTGGCGGACACTGTGGAAACACCTGTCGGGCCGGCCGGAACCACATCTCAGACGTGCCAGAACCATGTGCATGAGATGCTGGAACCACACCCCGAACAGACGGAAAACACCTGCCAGACCCGTCTGAACAACCTGCCGAGCACGCCGGAGCCACCTGCTCGACTCGCCGGAACCACCTACCTGACATGCCCAAATCACCAGCCGGGTATGCCAGAACCACTTGGCGGACACTCCGGAATCATCTGCCGGACATGCCGGAACCAGCTCTCAGACACACCAGAACCACGTGCCGGAGACGCCGGAAGCACCTGCCGAGCATGCCGGAGCCAACTGCTCGACTCGCCAGAAACACCTGCCGGACACGCCAAAATCACCTGCCGGCTACGCCACAACCAGTTGGTGAACTCTTTGGAATCACCTGCCAGGCTTGCTGGAACCACCTGCCAGTCATGCCAAAATCACCTGCCAACTACGCCACAACCGCTTGGCGGACACTGCGGAAACACCTGTCGGGCCGGCTGGAACCACATCTCAGACGTGCCAGAAACGTGTTCATGAGATGCTGGAACCACACCCCGAACAGACGGATACCACCTGCCAGAACCGCCTGAACCACCTGCTGAGCACGCCGGAACCACCTGCTCGACTCACCGGTACCACCTCCCTGACACGCCAAAATCACCTGCTGGGTATGCCAGAACCACTTGGCGGACACTCCGGAATCATCTGCCGGACATGCCGGAACCAGCTCTCAGACACACCAGAACCAAGTGCCGGAGACGCCGGAAGCACCTGCCGAGCATGCCGGAGCCACCTGCTCGACTCGCCAGAAACACCTGCCGGACACGCCAAAATCACCTGCCGGGTACGCCAGAACCACCTGGCGGACACTCCGAAACCACCTGTCGCGCATGCCGGAACCACCTCTCAGACGTGCCGGAAGCACGTGCCGGACACGCCGGAATCACCTACCGGACAGACCGGAACCACCTGCCGAGCACGCCGGAGCCACCTGTTCGACTCGCTGGAACCACCTGCCGGACAGGCCAATATCAACTGCTGGCTATGCCAGAACCACCTGGGGGACGGTCCGGAATCACCTGCCAGCCATGGCGGAACCACCTCTCAGACGTACCAGAACCACCTGCCGGAGAAGCTGGAAACACGTCCTGGACAGTCTGGAACCACCTGCCGGCCAAGCCTGAAGCACCTGCCAAGCACAACGGAACAACCTGCCAGACACGCCAAAATCACCTGCGTGTTATGCCAGAACCACTTGGAGGACTCTCTGGAATGACCTGACGGGCATGCCGGAACCACCTCTCAGACGTGCCAGAACCATGTGGCGGACAGTCCGGAATCACCTGTTGGGCATGCGCAACCACCTCTGAGACGTACCAGAACCACATGCCGTGCAGGCTGGAACCACCTACCGGACAGACCGGAATCACCTTTCGGGCATGCCGGAACCACCTGTCAGATGTGCCAGAAACACGTGCCGGAGACGCCGGAAGCACCTGCCAAGCACGTTGGAACCACCTGCTCAACTCGCCTGAACCACCTGCCGGACATGCCAAAATCACCTGCCGACTATGCCAGAACCACTTGGCGAACACTCCGGAATCACTTGCCGGGCATGCAGGAACCACCTCTCAGACATGCCAGAACCCCGTGCCAATGACCCCGGAATCACCAGCCGAGCACGCCGGAACCACCTGCTCGACTCGCCAGAACCACCTGCCGATCACGCAAAAATCACCTGCCGGCTACGCCACAACCAGTTGGTGAACACTTTGGAATCACCTGCCAGGCTTGCTGGAACCAAGTGCCAGTCATGCCAAAATCACCTGCCAACTACGCCAGAACCGCTTGGCGGACACTGCGGAAACACCTGTCAGGTCGGCTGGAACCACATCTCAGACGTGCCAGAAACGTGTTCATGAGATGCTGGAACCACACCCCGAACAGACGGATACCACCTGCCAGAACCGCCTGAACCACCTGCTGAGCACGCCGGAACCACCTGCTCGACTCACCGGTACCACCTCCCTGACACGCCAAAATCACCTGCTGGGTATGCCAGAACGACTTGGCGGACACTCCGGAATCATCTGCCGGACATGCCGGAACCAGCTCTCAGACACACCAGAACCAAGTGCCGGAGATGCCGGAAGCACCTGCCGAGCATGCCGGAGCCACCTGCTCGACTCGCCGGAAACACCTGCCGGACAGGCCAAAATCACCTGCCGGGTATGCCAGAACCACCTGGCGGACACTACCGAATCACCTGCCGCGCATGCCGGAACCACCTCTCAGACGTGCCGGAAGCACGTGCCAGACACGCCGGAAACACCTACCGGACAGACCAGAACCACCTGCCAAGAACGCCGGAGCCACCTGTTCGACTCGCTGGAACCACCTGCCGGACAGGCCAATATCAACTGCTGGCTATGCCAGAACCACCTGGGGGACAGTCCGGGATCACCTGCCAGCCATGGCGGAACCACCTCTCAGAAGTACCAGGACCACCTGCCGGAGAAGCTGGAAACACGTCCTGGACAGACTGGAACCACGTGACGGCCATGCCTGAACCACCTGCCGAGCACGGCGGAACCACCTGCCGGACACGCCAAAATCACCTGCCCGCTACACCAGCACCACTTCGGGGACAAGCCGGAATCACGTGAGGGGCATGCCGGCACAGCCTCTCAGACTGAACCTCGTGCCGGACACCACAGAACCACCTGCCGGACAGACCGGAACCACATTCCAGACACGCCGGAACCACCGGCTCGACCCGCCGGAACGACCGCTGGACATGCAAAATCACCTGCCGGCTACGCCGGAAACACTTGGCGAACACTCCGGAATCACCTGCCGGGCATGCTGGAACCACCTCTCAGATGTGCCAGAACCACGTGCCAATGACCCCGGAAGCACCTGCCGAGCACGCCGGAACCACCTGCTCGACTCGCCAGAACCACCTGCCGGACACGCAAAAATCACCTGCCGGCTACGCCACAACCAGTTGGGGAACACTTCGGAATCACCTGCCGGGCTTGCTGGAACCACCTGCCGGTCATGCCAAAATCACCTGCCAACTACGCCAGTACCACTTGGCGGACACTGTGGAAACACCTGTCGGGATGGCCAGAACCACATCTCAGACGTGCCAGAACCATGTGCATGAGATGCTGGAACCACACCCCGAACAGACGGAAAACACCTGCCAGACCCGTCTGAACAACCTGCCGAGCACGCCGGAGCCACCTGCTCGACTCGCTGGAACCACCTACCTGACATGCCCAAATCACCAGGCGGGTATGCCAGAACCACTTGGCGGACACTCCGGAATCATCTGCCGGACATGCCGGAACCAGCTCTCAGACACACCAGAACCACGTGCCGGAGACGCCGGAAGCACCTACCGGACAGACCGGAACCACCTGCCAAGCACGCCGGAGCCACCTGTTCGACTCGCTGGAACCACCTGCCGGACAGGCCAATATCAACTGCTGGCTATGCCAGAACCACCTGGGGGACGGTCCGGAATCACCTGCCAGCCATGGCGGAACCACCTCTCAGACGTACCAGAACCACCTGCCGGAGAAGCTGGAAACACGTCCCGGACAGTCTGGAACCACCTGCAGGCCAAGCCTGAAGCACCTGCCAAGCACAACGGAACAACCTGCCAGACACGCCAAAATCACCTGCGTGTTATGCCAGAACCACTTGGAGGACTCTCTGGGATGACCTGCCGGGCATGCCAGAACCACCTCTCAGACGTGCCAGAACCATGTGGCGGACAGTCCGGAATCACTTGCTGGGCATGCGCAACCACCTCTGAGACGTACCAGAAACACATGCCGTGCAGGCTGGAACCACCTACCGGACAGACCGGAATCACCTTTCGGGCATGCCGGAACCACCTGTCAGATGTGCCAGAAACACGTGCCGGAGACGCCGGAAGCACCTGCCAAGCACGTTGGAACCACCTGCTCAACTCACCTGAACCACCTGCCGGACATGCCAAAATCACCTGCCGACTATGCCAGAACCACTTGGCGAACACTCCGGAATCACTTGCCGGGCATGCAGGAACCACCTCTCAGACATGCCAGAACCCCGTGCCAATGACCCCGGAAGCACCTGCAGAGCACGCCGCAACCACCTGCTCGACTCGCCAGAACCACCTGCCGATCACGCAAAAATCACCTGCCGGCTACGCCACAACCAGTTGGTGAACACTTTGGAATCACCTGCCAGGCTTGCTGGAACCACCTGCCAGTCATGCCAAAATCACCTGCCAACTACGCCAGAACCGCTTGGCGGACACTGCGGAAACACCTGTCGGGCCGGCTGGAACCACATCTCAGACGTGCCAGAAACGTGTTCATGAGATGCTGGAACCACACCCCGAACAGACGGATACCACCTGCCAGAACCGCCTGAACCACCTGCTGAGCACGCCGGAACCACCTGCTCGACTCACCGGTACCACCTCCCTGACACGCCAAAATCACCTGCTGGGTATGCCAGAACCACTTGGCGGACACTCCGGAATCATCTGCCGGACATGCCGGAACCAGCTCTCAGACACACCAGAACCAAGTGCCGGAGACGCCGGAAGCACCTGCCGAGCATGCCGGAGCCACCTGCTCGACTCGCCAGAAACACCTGCCGGACACGCCAAAATCACCTGCCGGGTATGCCAGAACCACCTGGCGGACACTCCGGAATCACCTGCCGCGCATGCCGGAACCACCTCTCAGACGTGCCGGAAGCACGTGCCAGACACGCCGGAAACACCTACCGGACAGACCGGAACCACCTGCCAAGAACGCCGGAGCCACCTGTTCGACTCGCTGGAACCACCTGCCGGACAGGCCAATATCAACTGCTGGCTATGCCAGAACCACCTGGGGGACAGTCCGGGATCACCTGCCAGCCATGGCGGAACCACCTCTCAGAAGTACCAGAACCACCTGCCGGAGAAGCTGGAAACACGTCCTGGACAGACTGGAACCACGTGACGGCCATGCCTGAACCACCTGCCGAGCACGGCGGAACCACCTGCCGGACACGCCAAAATCACCTGCGGGCTACGCCAGAACCACTTGGACGACTCTCCGAAATGAACTGCCGGGCATGTTGGAACCACCTCTCAGACGTGCCAGAAGCACGTGTCGGACAGTCCGGAATCACCTGTTGGGCATACGCAACCACCTCTGACACGTACCAGAACCACGTGCCGTGCACGCCGGAACCACCTACCGGACAGACCGGAATCAACTTTTGGGCATGCCGGAACCACCAGTCAGATGTGCCAGAAACACGTGCCGGAGACGCCGGAAGCACCTGCCGAGCACGTCGCAACCACCTGCTCAACTCGCCTGAACCACCTGCCGGACACGCCAAAATCACCTGCCCGCTACACCAGCACCACTTCGGGGACAAGCCGGAATCACGTGAGGGGCATGCCGGCACAGCCTCTCAGACTGAACCTCGTGCCGGACACCACAGAACCACCTGCCGCACAGACCGGAACCACATTCCAGACACGCCGGAACCACCGGCTCGACTCGCCGGAACGACCGCTGGACATGCAAAATCACCTGCCGGCTACGCCGGAAACACTTGGCGAACACTCCGGAATCACCTGCCGGGCATGCCGGAACCACCTCTCAGATATGCCAGAACCACGTGCCAATGACCCCGGAATCACCTGCCGAGCACGCCGGAACCACCTGCTCGACTCGCCAGAACCACCTGCCGGACACGCAAAAATCACCTGCCGGCTACGCCACAACCAGTTGGGGAACACTTCGGAATCACCTGCCGGGCTTGCTGGAACCACCTGCCGGTCATGCCAAAATCACCTGCCAACTACGCCAGTACCACTTGGCGGACACTGTGGAAACACCTGTCGGGCCGGCCGGAACCACATCTCAGACGTGCCAGAACCATGTGCATGAGATGCTGGAACCACACCCCGAACAGACGGAAAACACCTGCCAGACCCGTCTGAACAACCTGCCGAGCACGCTGGAGCCACCTGCTCGACTCGCCGGAACCACCTACCTGACATGCCCAAATCACCAGCCGGGTATGCCAGAACCACTTGGCGGACACTCCGGAATCATCTGCCGGACATGACGGAACCAGCTCTCAGACACACCAGAACCACGTGCCGGAGACGCCGGAAGCACCTGCCGAGCATGCCGGAGCCACCTGCTCGACTCGCCAGAAACACCTGCCGGACACGCCAAAATCACCTGCCGGGTACGCCAGAACCACCTGGCGGACACTCCGAAACCACCTGTCGCGCATGCCGGAACCACCTCTCAGACGTGCCGGAAGCACGTGCCGGACACGCCGGAATCACCTACCGGACAGACCGGAACCACCTGCCGAGCACGCCGGAGCCACCTGTTCGACTCGCTGGAACCACCTGCCGGACAGGCCAATATCAACTGCTGGCTATGCCAGAACCACCTGGGGGACGGTCCGGAATCACCTGCCAGCCATGGCGGAACCACCTCTCAGACGTACCAGAACCACCTGCCGGAGAAGCTGGAAACACGTCCTGGACAGTCTGGAACCACCTGCCGGCCAAGCCTGAAGCACCTGCCAAGCACAACGGAACAACCTGCCAGACACGCCAAAATCACCTGCGTGCTATGCCAGAACCACTTGGAGGACTCTCTGGGATGACCTGCCGGGCATGCCGGAACCACCTCTCAGACGTGCCAGAACCATGTGGCGGACAGTCCGGAATCACCTGTTGGGCATGCGCAACCACCTCTGAGACGTACCAGAACCACATGCCGTGCAGGCTGGAACCACCTACCGGACAGACCGGAATCGCCTTTCGGGCATGCCGGAACCACCTGTCAGATGTGCCAGAAACACGTGCCGGAGACGCCGGAAGCACCTGCCAAGCACGTTGGAACCACCTGCTCAACTCGCCTGAACCACCTGCCGGACATGCCAAAATCACCTGCCGACTATGCCAGAACCACTTGGCGAACACTCCGGAATCACTTGCCGGGCATGCAGGAACCACCTCTCAGACATGACAGAACCCCGTGCCAATGACCCCGGAAGCACCAGCCGAGCACGTCGCAACCACCTGCTCAACTCGCCTGAACCACCTGCCGGACACGCCAAATTCACCTGCCCGCTACACCAGCACCACTTCGGGGACAAGCCCGAATCACGTGAGGGGCATGCCGGCACAGCCTCTCAGACTGAACCTCGTGCCGGACACCACAGAACCACCTGCCGCACAGACCGGAACCACCTGCCGGACACGCCGGAACCACCGGCTCGACCCGCCGGAACGACCGCTGGACATGCAAAATCACCTGCCGGCTACGCCGGAAACACTTGGCGAACACTCCGGAATCACCTGCCGGGCATGCCGGAACCACCTCTCAGATATGCCAGAACCACGTGCCAATGACCCCGGAAGCACCTGCCGAGCACGCCGGAACCACCTGCTCGACTCGCCAGAACCACCTGCCGGACATGCAAAAATCACCTGCCAGCTACGCCACAACCAGTTGGGGAACACTTCGGAATCACCTGCCGGGCTTGCTGGAACCACCTGCCGGTCATGCCAAAATCACCTGCCAACTACGCCAGTACCACTTGGCGGACACTGTGGAAACACCTGTCGGGCCGGCCGGAACCACATATCAGACGTGCCAGAACCATGTGCATGAGATGCTGGAACCACACCCCGAACAGACGGAAAACACCTGCCAGACCCGTCTGAACAACCTGCCGAGCACGCCGGAGCCACCTGCTCGACTCGCCGGAACCACCTACCTGACATGCCCAAATCACCAGGCGGGTATGCCAGAACCACTTGGCGGACACTCCGGAATCATCTGCCGGACACGCCGGAATCACCTACCGGACAGACCGGAACCACCTGCCGAGCATGCCGGAGCCACCTGCTCGACTCGCCAGAAACACCTGCCGGACACGCCAAAATCACCTGCCGGGTACTCCAGAACCACCTGGCGGACACTCCGAAACCACCTGTCGCGCATGCCGGAACCACCTCTCAGACGTGCCGGAAGCACGTGCCGGACACGCCGGAGTCACCTACCGGACAGACCGGAACCACCTGCCGAGCACGCCGGAGCCACCTGTTCGACTCGCTGGAACCACCTGCCGGACAGGCCAATATCAACTGCTGGCTATGCCAGAACCACCTGGGGGACCGTCCGGAATCACCTGCCAGCCATGGCGGAACCACCTCTCAGACGTACCAGAACCACCTCCCGGAGAAGCTGGAAACACGTCCTGGACAGTCTGGAACCACCTGCCGGCCAAGCCTGAACCACCTGCCAAGCACAACGGAACAACCTGCCAGACACGCCAAAATCACCTGCGTGTTATGCCAGAACCACTTGGAGGACTCTCTGGGATGACCTGCCGGGCATGCCGGAACCACCTCTCAGACGTGCCAGAACCATGTGGCGGACAGTCCGGAATCACCTGTTGGGCATGCGCAACCACCTCTGAGACGTACCAGAACCACATGCCGTGCAGGCTGGAACCACCTACCGGACAGACCGGAATCACCTTTCGGGCATGCCGGAACCACCTGTCAGATGTGCCAGAAACACGTGCCGGAGACGCCGGAAGCACCTGCCAAGCACGTTGGAACCACCTGCTCAACTCGCCTGAACCACCTGCCGGACATGCCAAAATCACCTGCCGACTATGCCAGAACCACTTGGCGAACACTCCGGAATCACTTGCCGGGCATGCAGGAACCACCTCTCAGACATGCCAGAACCCCGTGCCAATGACCCCGGAAGCACCAGCCGAGCACGCCGGAACCACCTGCTCGACTCGCCAGAACCACCTGCCTATCACGCAAAAATCACCTGCCGGCTACGCCACAACCAGTTGGTGAACACTTTGGAATCACCTGCCAGGCTTGCTGGAACCACCTGCCAATCATGCCAAAATCACCAGCCAACTACGCCAGAACCGCTTGGCGGACACTGCGGAATCACCTGTCGGGCCGGCTGGAACCACATCTCAGACGTGCCAGAAACGTGTTCATGAGATGCTGGAACCACACCCCGAACAGACGGATACCACCAGCCAGAACCGCCTGAACCACCTGCTGAGCACGCCGGAACCACCTGCTCGACTCACCGGTACCACCTCCCTGACACGCCAAAATCACCTGCTGGGTATGCCAGAACCACTTGGCGGACACTCCGGAATCATCTGCCGGACGTGCCGGAACCAGCTCTCAGACACACCAGAACCAAGTGCCGGAGACGCCGGAAGCACCTGCCCAGCATACCGGAGACACCTGCTCGACTCGCCGGAAACACCTGCCGGACACGCCAAAATCACCTGCCGGGTATGCCAGAACCACCTGGCGGACACTACGGAATCACCTGCCGCGCATGCCGGAACCACCTCTCAGACGTGCCGGAAGCACGTGCCAGACACGCCGGAAACACCTACCGGACAGACCGGAACCACCTGCCAAGAACGCCGGAGCCACCTGTTCGACTCGCTGGAACCACCTGCCGGACAGGCCAATATCAACTGCTGGCTATGCCAGAACCACCTGGGGGACAGTCCGGGATCACCTGCCAGCCATGGCGGAACCACCTCTCAGACGTACCAGAACCACCTGCCGGAGAAGCTGGAAACACGTCCTGGACAGACTGGAACCACGTGACGGCCATGCCTGAACCACCTGCCGAGCACGGCGGAACCACCTGCCGGACACGCCAAAATCACCTGCGGGCTACGCCAGAACCACTTGGACGACTCTCCGAAATGACCTGCCGGGCATGTTGGAACCACCTCTCAGACGTGCCAGAAGCACGTGGCGGACAGTCCGGAATCACCTGTTGGGCATACGCAACCACCTCTGACACGTACCAGAACCACGTGCCGTGCACGCCGGAACCACCTACCGGACAGACCGGAATCAACTTTTTGGCATGCCGGAACCACCAGTCAGATGTGCCAGAAACACGTGCCGGAGACGCCGGAAGCACCTGCCAAGCACGTCGCAACCACCTGCTCAACTCGCCTGAACCACCTGCCGGACACGCCAAAATCACCTGCCCGCTACACCAGCACCACTTCGGGGACAAGCCGGAATCACGTGAGGGGCATGCCGGCACAGCCTCTCAGACTGAACCTCGTGCCGGACACCACAGAACCACCTGCCGCACAGACCGGAACCACCTGCCGGACACGCCGGAACCACCGGCTCGACCCGCCGGAACGACCGCTGGACATGCAAATTCACCTGCCGGCTACGCCGGAAACACTTGGCAAACACTCCGGAATCACCTGCCGGGCATGCCGGAACCACCTCTCAGATATGCCAGAACCACGTGCCAATGACCCCGGAAGCACCTGCCGAGCACGCCGGAACCACCTGCTCGACTCGCCAGAACCACCTGCCGGACACGCAAAAATCACCTGCCGGCTACGCCACAACCAGTTGGGGAACACTTCGGAATCACATGCCGGGCTTGCTGGAACCACCTACCTGACATGCCCAAATCACCAGCCGGGTATGCCAGAACCACTTGGCGGACACTCCCGAATCATCTGCCGGACATGACGGAACCAGCTCTCAGACACACCAGAACCACGTGCCGGAGACGCCGGAAGCACCTGCCGAGCATGCCGGAGCCACCTGCTCGACTCGCCAGAAACACCTGCCGGACACGCCAAAATCACCTGCCGGGTACGCCAGAACCACCTGGCGGACACTCCGAAACCACCTGTCGCGCATGCCGGAACCACCTCTCAGACGTGCCGGAAGCACGTGCCGGACACGCCGGAAACACCTACCGGACAGACCGGAACCACCTGCCGAGCACGCCGGAGCCACCTGTTCGACTCGCTGGAACCACCTGCCGGACAGGCCAATATCAACTGCTGGCTATGCCAGAACCACCTGGGGGCCGGTCCGGAATCACCTGCCAGCCATGGCGGAACCACCTCTCAGACGTACCAGAACCACCTGCCGGAGAAGCGGGAAACACGTCCCGGACAGTCTGGAACCACCTGCAGGCCAAGCCTGAAGCACCTGCCAAGCACAACGGAACAACCTGCCAGACACGCCAAAATCACCTGCGTGTTATGCCAGAACCACTTGGAGGACTCTCTGGGATGACCTGCCGGGCATGCCGGAACCACCTCTCAGACGTGCCAGAACCATGTGGCGGACAGTCCGGAATCACTTGCTGGGAATGCGCAACCACCTCTGAGACGTACCAGAAACACATGCCGTGCAGGCTGGAACCACCTACCGGACAGACCGGAATCACCTTTCGGGCATGCCGGAACCACCTGTCAGATGTGCCAGAAACACGTGCCGGAGACGCCGGAAGCACCTGCCAAGCACGTTGGAACCACCTGCTCAACTCACCTGAACCACCTGCCGGACATGCCAAAATCACCTGCCGACTATGCCAGAACCACTTGGCGAACACTCCGGAATCACTTGCCGGGCATGCAGGAACCACCTCTCAGACATGCCAGAACCCCGTGCCAATGACCCCGGAAGCACCTGCCGAGCACGCCGCAACCACCTGCTCGACTCGCCAGAACCACCTGCCGATCACGCAAAAATCACCTGCCGGCTACGCCACAACCAGTTGGTGAACACTTTGGAATCACCTGCCAGGCTTGCTGGAACCACCTGCCAGTCATGCCAAAATCACCTGCCAACTACGCCAGAACCGCTTGGCGGACACTGCGGAAACACCTGTCGGGCCGGCTGGAACCACATCTCAGACGTGCCAGAAACGTGTTCATGAGATGCTGGAACCACACCCCGAACAGACGGATACCACCTGCCAGAACCGCCTGAACCACCTGCTGAGCACGCCGGAACCACCTGCTCGACTCACCGGTACCACCTCCCTGACACGCCAAAATCACCTGCTGGGTATGCCAGAACCACTTGGCGGACACTCCGGAATCATCTGCCGGACATGCCGGAACCAGCTCTCAGACACACCAGAACCAAGTGCCGGAGACGCCGGAAGCACCTGCCGAGCATGCCGGAGCCACCTGCTCGACTCGCCAGAAACACCTGCCGGACACGCCAAAATCACCTGCCGGGTATGCCAGAACCACCTGGCGGACACTCCGGAATCACCTGCCGCGCATGCCGGAACCACCTCTCAGACGTGCCGGAAGCACGTGCCAGACACGCCGGAAACACCTACCGGACAGACCGGAACCACCTGCCAAGAACGCCGGAGCCACCTGTTCGACTCGCTGGAACCACCTGCCGGACAGGCCAATATCAACTGCTGGCTATGCCAGAACCACCTGGGGGACAGTCCGGGATCACCTGCCAGCCATGGCGGAACCACCTCTCAGAAGTACCAGGACCACCTGCCGGAGAAGCTGGAAACACGTCCTGGACAGACTGGAACCACGTGACGGCCATGCCTGAACCACCTGCCGAGCACGGCGGAACCACCTGCCGGACACGCCAAAATCACCTGCGGGCTACGCCAGAACCACTTGGACGACTCTCCGAAATGACCTGCCGGGCATGTTGGAACCACCTCTCAGACGTGCCAGAAGCACGTGGCGGACAGTCCGGAATCACCTGTTGGGCATACGCAACCACCTCTGACACGTACCAGAACCACGTGCCGTGCACGCCGGAACCACCTACCGGACAGACCGGAATCAACTTTTTGGCATGCCGGAACCACCAGTCAGATGTGCCAGAAACACGTGCCGGAGACGCCGGAAGCACCTGCCAAGCACGTCGCAACCACCTGCTCAACTCGCCTGAACCACCTGCCGGACACGCCAAAATCACCTGCCCGCTACACCAGCACCACTTCGGGGACAAGCCGGAATCACGTGAGGGGCATGCCGGCACAGCCTCTCAGACTGAACCTCGTGCCGGACACCACAGAACCACCTGCCGCACAGACCGGAACCACCTGCCGGACACGCCGGAACCACCGGCTCGACCCGCCGGAACGACCGCTGGACATGCAAATTCACCTGCCGGCTACGCCGGAAACACTTGGCAAACACTCCGGAATCACCTGCCGGGCATGCCGGAACCACCTCTCAGATATGCCAGAACCACGTGCCAATGACCCCGGAAGCACCTGCCGAGCACGCCGGAACCACCTGCTCGACTCGCCAGAACCACCTGCCGGACACGCAAAAATCACCTGCCGGCTACGCCACAACCAGTTGGGGAACACTTCGGAATCACCTGCCGGGCTTGCTGGAACCACCTGCCGGTCATGCCAAAATCACCTGCCAACTACGCCAGTACCACTTGGCGGACACTGTGGAAACACCTGTCGGGCCGGCCGGGACCACATCTCAGACGTGCCCGAACCATGTGCATGAGATGCTGGAACCACACCCCGAACAGACGGAAAACACCTGCCAGACCCGTCTGAACAACCTGCCGAGCACGCCGGAGCCACCTGCTCGACTCGCCGGAACCACCTACCTGACATGCCCAAATCACCAGCCGGGTATGCCAGAACCACTTGGCGGACACTCCCGAATCATCTGCCGGACATGACGGAACCAGCTCTCAGACACACCAGAACCACGTGCCGGAGACGCCGGAAGCACCTGCCGAGCATGCCGGAGCCACCTGCTCGACTCGCCAGAAACACCTGCCGGACACGCCAAAATCACCTGCCGGGTACGCCAGAACCACCTGGCGGACACTCCGAAACCACCTGTCGCGCATGCCGGAACCACCTCTCAGACGTGCCGGAAGCACGTGCCGGACACGCCGGAAACACCTACCGGACAGACCGGAACCACCTGCCGAGCACGCCGGAGCCACCTGTTCGACTCGCTGGAACCACCTGCCGGACAAGCCAATATCAACTGCTGGCTATGCCAGAACCACCTGGGGGACGGTCCGGAATCACCTGCCAGCCATGGCGGAACCACCTCTCAGACGTACCAGAACCACCTGCCGGAGAAGCTGGAAACACGTCCCGGACAGTCTGGAACCACCTGCCGGCCAAGCCTGAACCACCTGCCAAGCACAACGGAACAACCTGCCAGACACGCCAAAATCACCTGCGTGTTATGCCAGAACCACTTGGAGGACTCTCTGGGATGACCTGCCGGGCATGCCGGAACCACCTCTCAGACGTGCCAGAACCATGTGGCGGACAGTCCGGAATCACTTGCTGGGCATGCGCAACCACCTCTGAGACGTACCAGAAACACATGCCGTGCAGGCTGGAACCACCTACCGGACAGACCGGAATCACCTTTCGGGCATGCCGGAACCACCTGTCAGATGTGCCAGAAACACGTGCCGGAGACGCCGGAAGCACCTGCCAAGCACGTTGGAACCACCTGCTCAACTCACCTGAACCACCTGCCGGACATGCCAAAATCACCTGCCGACTATGCCAGAACCACTTGGCGAACACTCCGGAATCACTTGCCGGGCATGCAGGAAACACCTCTCAGACATGCCAGAACCCCGTGCCAATGACCCCGGAAGCACCTGCAGAGCACGCCGCAACCACCTGCTCGACTTGCCAGAACCACCTGCCGATCACGCAAAAATCACCTGCCGGCTACGCCACAACCAGTTGGTGAACACTTTGGAATCACCTGCCAGGCTTGCTGGAACCACCTGCCAGTCATGCCAAAATCACCTGCCAACTACGCCAGAACCGCTTGGCGGACACTGCGGAATCACCTGTCGGGCCGGCTGGAACCACATCTCAGATGTGCCAGAAACGTGTTCATGAGATGCTGGAACCACACCCCGAACAGACGGATATCACCTGCCAGAACCGCCTGAACCACCTGCTGAGCACGCCGGAACCACCTGCTCGACTCACCGGTACCACCTCCCTGACACGCCAAAATCACCTGCTGGGTATGCCAGAACCACTTGGCGGACACTCCGGAATCATCTGCCGGACATGCCGGAACCAGCTCTCAGACACACCAGAACCAAGTGCCGGAGATGCCTGAAGCACCTGCCGAGCATGCCGGAACCACCTCTCAGACGTGCCGGAAGCACGTGCCAGACACGCCGGAAACACCTACCGGACAGACCGGAACCACCTGCCAAGAACGCCGGAGCCACCTGTTCGACTCGCTGGAACCACCTGCCGGACAGGCCAATATCAACTGCTGGCTATGCCAGAACCACCTGGGGGACAGTCCGGGATCACCTGCCAGCCATGGCGGAACCACCTCCCAGAGGTACCAGGACCACCTGCCGGAGAAGCTGGAAACACGTCCTGGACAGACTGGAACCACGTGACGGCCATGCCTGAACCACCTGCCGAGCACGGCGGAACCACCTGCCGGACACGCCAAAATCACCTGCGGGCTACGCCAGAACCACTTGGACGACTCTCCGAAATGACCTGCCGGGCATGTTGGAACCACCTCTCAGACGTGCCAGAAGCACGTGGCGGACAGTCCGGAATCACCTGTTGGGCATACGCAACCACCTCTGACACGTACCAGAACCACGTGCCGTGCACGCCGGAACCACCTACCGGACAGACCGGAATCAACTTTTGGGCATGCCGGAACCACCAGTCAGATGTGCCAGAAACACGTGCCGGAGACGCCGGAAGCACCTGCCGAGCACGTCGCAACCACCTGCTCAACTCGCCTGAACCACCTGCCGGACACGCCAAAATCACCTGCCCGCTACACCAGCACCACTTCGGGGACAAGCCGGAATCACGTGAGGGGCATGCCGGCACAGCCTCTCAGACTGAACCTCGTGCCGGACACCACAGAACCACCTGCCGGACAGACCGGAACCACATTCCAGACACGCCGGAACCACCGGCTCGACCCGCCGGAACGACCGCTGGACATGCAAAATCACCTGCCGGCTACGCCGGAAACACTTGGCGAACACTCCGGAATCACCTGCCGGGCATGCTGGAACCACCTCTCAGATGTGCCAGAACCACCTTCCAATGACCCCGGAAGCACCTGCCGAGCACGCCGGAACCACCTGCTCGACTCGCCAGAACCACCTGCCGGACACGCAAAAATCACCTGCCGGCTACGCCACAACCAGTTGGGGAACACTTCGGAATCACCTGCCGGGCTTGCTGGAACCACCTGCCGGTCATGCCAAAATCACCTGCCAACTACGCCAGTACCACTTGGCGGACACTGTGGAAACACCTGTCGGGCCGGCCGGAACCACATCTCAGACGTGCCAGAACCATGTGCATGAGATGCTGGAACCACACCCCGAACAGACGGAAGACTCCAGCCAGACCCGTCTGAACAACCTGCCGAGCACGCCGGAGCCACCTGCTCGACTCGCCGGAACCACCTACCTGACATGCCCAAATCACCAGGCGGGTATGCCAGAACCACTTGGCGGACACTCCGGAATCATCTGCCGGACATGCCGGAACCAGCTCTCAGACACACCAGAACCACGTGCCGGAGACGCCGGAAGCACCTGCCGAGGATGCCGGAGCCACCAGCTCGACTCGCCAGAAACACCTGCCGGACACGCCAAAATCACCTGCCGGGTACGCCAGAACCACCTGGCATACACTCCGAAATCACCTGTCGCGCATGCCGGAACCACCTCTCAGACGTGCCGGAAGCACGTGCCGGACACGCCGGAATCACCTACCGGACAGACCGGAACCACCTGCCAAGCACGCCGGAGCCACCTGTTCGACTCGCTGGAACCACCTGCCGGACGGGCCAATATCAAATGCTGGCTATGCCAGAAACACCTGGGGGCCGGTCCGGAATCACCTGCCAGCCATGGCGGAACCACCTCTCAGACGTACCAGAACCACCTGCCGGAGAAGCTGGAAACGCGTCCCGGACAGTCTGGAACCACCTGCAGGCCAAGCCTGAAGCACCTGCCAAGCACAACGGAACAACCTGCCAGACACGCCAAAATCACCTGCGTGTTATGCCAGAACCACTTGGAGGACTCTCTGGGATGACCTGCCGGGCATGCCGGAACCACCTCTCAGACGTGCCAGAACCATGTGGCGGACAGTCCGGAATCACCTGTTGGGCATGCGCAACCACCTCTGAGACGTACCAGAAACACATGCCGTGCAGGCTGGAACCACCTACCGGACAGACCGGAATCACCTTTCGGGCATGCCGGAACCACCTGTCAGATGTGCCAGAAACACGTGCCGGAGACGCCGGAAGCACCTGCCAAGCACGTTGGAACCACCTGCTCAACTCGCCTGAACCACCTGCCGGACATGCCAAAATCACCTGCCGACTATGCCAGAACCACTTGGCGAACACTCCGGAATCACTTGCCGGGCATGCAGGAACCACCTCTCAGACATGCCAGAACCCCGTGCCAATGACCCCGGAAGCACCAGCCGAGCACGCCGGAACCACCTGCTCGACTCGCCAGAACCACCTGCCGATCACGCAAAAATCACCTGCCGGCTACGCCACAACCAGTTGGTGAACACTTTGGAATCACCTGCCAGGCTTGCTGGAACCACCTGCCAATCATGCCAAAATCACCAGCCAACTACGCCAGAACCGCTTGGCGGACACTGCGGAATCACCTGTCGGGCCGGCTGGAACCACATCTCAGATGTGCCAGAAACGTGTTCATGAGATGCTGGAACCACACCCCGAACAGACGGATACCACCAGCCAGAACCGCCTGAACCACCTGCTGAGCACGCCGGAACCACCTGCTCGACTCACCGGTACCACCTCCCTGACACGCCAAAATCACCTGCTGGGTATGCCAGAACCACTTGGCGGACACTCCGGAATCATCTGCCGGACATGCCGGAACCAGCTCTCAGACACACCAGAACCAAGTGCCGGAGACGCCGGAAGCACCTGCCCAGCATACCGGAGACACCTGCTCGACTCGCCGGAAACACCTGCCGGACACGCCAAAATCACCTGCCGGGTATGCCAGAACCACCTGGCGGACACTACGGAATCACCTGCCGCGCATGCCGGAACCACCTCTCAGACGTGCCGGAAGCACGTGCCAGACACGCCGGAAACACCTACCGGACAGACCGGAACCACCTGCCAAGAACGCCGGAGCCACCTGTTCGACTCGCTGGAACCACCTGCCGGACAGGCCAATATCAACTGCTGGCTATGCCAGAACCACCTGGGGGACAGTCCGGGATCACCTGCCAGCCATGGCGGAACCACCTCTCAGACGTACCAGAACCACCTGCCGGAGAAGCTGGAAACACGTCCTGGACAGACTGGAACCACGTGACGGCCATGCCTGAACCACCTGCCGAGCACGGCGGAACCACCTGCCGGACACGCCAAAATCACCTGCGGGCTACGCCAGAACCACTTGGACGACTCTCCGAAATGACCTGCCGGGCATGTTGGAACCACCTCTCAGACGTGCCAGAAGCACGTGGCGGACAGTCCGGAATCACCTGTTGGGCATACGCAACCACCTCTGACACGTACCAGAACCACGTGCCGTGCACGCCGGAACCACCTACCGGACAGACCGGAATCAACTTTTTGGCATGCCGGAACCACCAGTCAGATGTGCCAGAAACACGTGCCAGAGACGCCGGAAGCACCTGCCAAGCACGTCGCAACCACCTGCTCAACTCGCCTGAACCACCTGCCGGACACGCCAAAATCACCTGCCCGCTACACCAGCACCACTTCGGGGACAAGCCGGAATCACGTGAGGGGCATGCCGGCACAGCCTCTCAGACTGAACCTCGTGCCGGACACCACAGAACCACCTGCCGCACAGACCGGAACCACCTGCCGGACACGCCGGAACCACCGGGTCGACCCGCCGGAACGACCGCTGGACATGCAAATTCACCTGCCGGCTACGCCGGAAACACTTGGCAAACACTCCGGAATCACCTGCCGGGCATGCCGGAACCACCTCTCAGATATGCCAGAACCACGTGCCAATGACCCCGGAAGCACCTGCCGAGCACGCCGGAACCACCTGCTCGACTCGCCAGAACCACCTGCCGGACACGCAAAAATCACCTGCCGGCTACGCCACAACCAGTTGGGGAACACTTCGGAATTACCTGCCGGGCTTGCTGGAACCACCTGCCAGTCATGCCAAAATCACCTGCCAACTACGCCAGTACCACTTGGCGGACACTGTGGAAACACCTGTCGGGCCGGCCGGGACCACATCTCAGACGTGCCCGAACCATGTGCATGAGATGCTGGAACCACACCCCGAACAGACGGAAAACACCTGCCAGACCCGTCTGAACAACCTGCCGAGCACGCCGGAGCCACCTGCTCGACTCGCCGGAACCACCTACCTGACATGCCCAAATCACCAGCCAGGTATGCCAGAACCACTTGGCGGACACTCCCGAATCATCTGCCGGACATGACGGAACCAGCTCTCAGACACACCAGAACCACGTGCCGGAGACGCCGGAAGCACCTGCCGAGCATGCCGGAGCCACCTGCTCGACTCGCCAGAAACACCTGCCGGACACGCCAAAATCACCTGCCGGGTACGCCAGAACCACCTGGCGGACACTCCGAAACCACCTGTCGCGCATGCCGGAACCACCTCTCAGACGTGCCGGAAGCACGTGCCGGACACGCCGGAAACACCTACCGGACAGACCGGAACCACCTGCCAAGCACGCCGGAGCCACCTGTTCGACTCGCTGGAACCACCTGCCGGACAGGCCAATATCAACTGCTGGCTATGCCAGAACCACCTGGGGGACGGTCCGGAATCACCTGCCAGCCATGGCGGAACCACCTCTCAGACGTACCAGAACCACCTGCCGGAGAAGCTGGAAACACGTCCCGGACAGTCTGGAACCACCTGCCGGCCAAGCCTGAACCACCTGCCAAGCACAACGGAACAACCTGCCAGACACGCCAAAATCACCTGCGTGTTATGCCAGAACCACTTGGAGGACTCTCTGGGATGACCTGCCGGGCATGCCGGAACCACCTCTCAGACGTGCCAGAACCATGTGGCGGACAGTCCGGAATCACTTGCTGGGCATGCGCAACCACCTCTGAGACGTACCAGAAACACATGCCGTGCAGGCTGGAACCACCTACCGGACAGACCGGAATCACCTTTCGGGCATGCCGGAACCACCTGTCAGATGTGCCAGAAACACGTGCCGGAGACGCCGGAAGCACCTGCCAAGCACGTTGGAACCACCTGCTCAACTCACCTGAACCACCTGCCGGACATGCCAAAATCACCTGCCGACTATGCCAGAACCACTTGGCGAACACTCCGGAATCACTTGCCGGGCATGCAGGAAACACCTCTCAGACATGCCAGAACCCCGTGCCAATGACCCCGGAAGCACCTGCAGAGCACGCCGCAACCACCTGCTCGACTTGCCAGAACCACCTGCCGATCACGCAAAAATCACCTGCCGGCTACGCCACAACCAGTTGGTGAACACTTTGGAATCACCTGCCAGGCTTGCTGGAACCACCTGCCAGTCATGCCAAAATCACCTGCCAACTACGCCAGAACCGCTTGGCGGACACTGCGGAATCACCTGTCGGGCCGGCTGGAACCACATCTCAGATGTGCCAGAAACGTGTTCATGAGATGCTGGAACCACACCCCGAACAGACGGATACCACCTGCCAGAACCGCCTGAACCACCTGCTGAGCACGCCGGAACCACCTGCTCGACTCACCGGTACCACCTCCCTGACACGCCAAAATCACCTGCTGGGTATGCCAGAACCACTTGGCGGACACTCCGGAATCATCTGCCGGACATGCCGGAACCAGCTCTCAGACACACCAGAACCAAGTGCCGGAGATGCCGGAAGCACCTGCCGAGCATGCCGGAGCCACCTGCTCGACTCGCCAGAAACACCTGCCGGACACGCCAAAATCACCTGCCGGGTATGCCAGAACCACCTGGCGGACACTCCGGAATCACCTGCCGCGCATGCCGGAACCACCTCTCAGACGTGCCGGAAGCACGTGCCAGACACGCCGGAAACACCTACCGGACAGACCGGAACCACCTGCCAAGAACGCCGGAGCCACCTGTTCGACTCGCTGGAACCACCTGCCGGACAGGCCAATATCAACTGCTGGCTATGCCAGAACGACCTGGGGGACAGTCCGGGATCACCTGCCAGCCATGGCGGAACCACCTCCCAGAGGTACCAGGACCACCTGCCGGAGAAGCTGGAAACACGTCCTGGACAGACTGGAACCACGTGACGGCCATGCCTGAACCACCTGCCGAGCACGGCGGAACCACCTGCCGGACACGCCAAAATCACCTGCGGGCTACGCCAGAACCACTTGGACGACTCTCCGAAATGACCTGCCGGGCATGTTGGAACCACCTCTCAGACGTGCCAGAAGCACGTGGCGGACAGTCCGGAATCACCTGTTGGGCATACGCAACCACCTCTGACACGTACCAGAACCACGTGCCGTGCACGCCGGAACCACCTACCGGACAGACCGGAATCAACTTTTGGGCATGCCGGAACCACCAGTCAGATGTGCCAGAAACACGTGCCGGAGACGCCGGAAGCACCTGCCGAGCACGTCACAACCACCTGCTCAACTCGCCTGAACCACCTGCCGGACACGCCAAAATCACCTGCCCGCTACACCAGCACCACTTCGGGGACAAGCCGGAATCACGTGAGGGGCATGCCGGCACAGCCTCTCAGACTGAACCTCGTGCCGGACACCACAGAACCACCTGCCGGACAGACCGGAACCACATTCCAGACACGCCGGAACCACCGGCTCGATTCGCCGGAACGACCGCTGGACATGCAAAATCACCTGCCGGCTACGCCGGAAACACTTGGCGAACACTCCGGAATCACCTGCCGGGCATGCCGGAACCACATCTCAGATATGCCAGAACCACGTGCCAATGACCCCGGAATCACCTGCCGAGCACGCCGGAACCACCTGCTCGACTCACCAGAACCACCTGCCGGACACGCAAAAATCACCTGCCGGCTACGCCACAACCAGTTGGGGAACACTTCGGAATCACCTGCCGGGCTTGCTGGAACCACCTGCCAGTCATGCCAAAATCACCTGCCATCTACGCCAGTACCACTTGGCGGACACTGTGGAAACACCTGTCGGGCCGGCCGGAACCACATCTCAGACGTGCCAGAACCATGTGCATGAGATGCTGGAACCACACCCCGAACAGACGGAAAACACCTGCCAGACCCGTCTGAACAACCTGCCGAGCACGCCGGAGCCACCTGCTCGACTCGCCGGAACCACCTACCTGACATGCCCAAATCACCAGGCTGGTATGCCAGAACCACTTGGCGGACACTCCGGAATCATCTGCCGGACACGCCGGAATCACCTACCGGACAGACCGGAACCACCTGCCGAGCACGCCGGAGCCACCTGTTCGACTCGCTGGAACCAACTGCTGGACAGGCCAATATCAACTGCTGGCTATGCCAGAACCACCTGGGGGACGGTCCGGAATCACCTGCCAGCCATGGCGGAACCACCTCTCAGACGTACCAGAACCACCTCCCGGAGAAGCTGGAAACACGTCCTGGACAGTCTGGAACCACCTGCCGGCCAAGCCTGAACCACCTGCCAAGCACAACGGAACAACCTGCCAGACACGCCAAAATCACCTGCGTGTTATGCCAGAACCACTTGGAGGACTCTCTGGGATGACCTGCCGGGCATGCCGGAACCACCTCTCAGACGTGCCAGAACCATGTGGCGGACAGTCCGGAATCACCTGTTGGGCATGCGCAACCACCTCTGAGACGTACCAGAACCACATGCCGTGCAGGCTGGAACCACCTACCGGACAGACCGGAATCACCTTTCGGGCATGCCGGAACCACCTGTCAGATGTGCCAGAAACACGTGCCGGAGACGCCGGAAGCACCTGCCAAGCACGTTGGAACCACCTGCTCAACTCGCCTGAACCACCTGCCGGACATGCCAAAATCACCTGCCAACTATGCCAGAACCACTTGGCGAACACTCCGGAATCACTTGCCGGGCATGCAGGAACCACCTCTCAGACATGCCAGAACCCCGTGCCAATGACCCCGGAAGCACCAGCCGAGCACGCCGGAACCACCTGCTCGACTCGCCAGAACCACCTGCCTATCACGCAAAAATCACCTGCCGGCTACGCCACAACCAGTTGGTGAACACTTTGGAATCACCTGCCAGGCTTGCTGGAATCACCTGCCAATCATGCCAAAATCACCAGCCAACTACGCCAGAACCGCTTGGCGGACACTGCGGAATCACCTGTCGGGCCGGCTGGAACCACATCTCAGATGTGCCAGAAACGTGTTCATGAGATGCTGGAACCACACCCCGAACAGACGGATACCACCAGCCAGAACCGCCTGAACCACCTGCAGAACACGCCGGAACCACCTGCTCGACTCACCGGTACCACCTCCCTGACATGCCAAAATCACCTGCTGGGTGTGCCAGAACCACGTGGCGGACACTCCGGAATCATCTGCTGGTCATGCCGGAACCAGCTCTCAGACACACCAGAACCAAGTGCCGGAGACGCCGGAAGCACCTGCCGAGCATACCGGAGTCACCTGCACGACTCGCCAGAAACACCTGCCGGACACGCCAAAATCACCTGCCGGGTATGCCAGAACCACCTGGCGGACACTACGGAATCACCTGCCGCGCATGCCGGAACCACCTCTCAGACGTGCCGGAAGCACGTGCCAGACACGCCGGAAACACCTACCGGACAGACCGGAACCACCTGCCAAGAACGCCGGAGCCACCTGTTCGACTCGCTGGAACCACCTGCCGGACAGGCCAATATCAACTGCTGGCTATGCCAGAACCACCTGGGGGACAGTCCGGGATCACCTGCCAGCCATGGCGGAACCACCTCTCAGACGTACCAGAACCACCTGCCGGAGAAGCTGGAAACACGTCCTGGACAGACTGGAACCACGTGACGGCCATGCCTGAACCACCTGCCGAGCACGGCGGAACCACCTGCCGGACACGCCAAAATCACCTGCGGGCTACGCCAGAACCACTTGGACGACTCTCCGAAATGACCTGCCGGGCATGTTGGAACCACCTCTCAGACGTGCCAGAAGCACATGGCGGACAGTCCGGAATCACCTGTTGGGCATACGCAACCACCTCTGACACGTACCAGAACCACGTGCCGTGCACGCCGGAACCACCTACCGGACAGACCGGAATCAACTTTTGGGCATGCCGGAACCACCAGTCAGATGTGCCAGAAACACGTGCCGGAGACGCCGGAAGCACCTGCCGAGCACGTCGCAACCACCTGCTCAACTCGCCTGAACCACCTGCCAGACACGCCAAAATCACCTGCCCGCTACACCAGCACCACTTCGGGGACAAGCCGGAATCACGTGAGGGGCATGCCGGCACAGCCTCTCAGACTGAACCTCGTGCCGGACACCACAGAACCACCTGCCGCACAGACCGGAACCACCTGCCGGACACGCCGGAACCACCGGCTCGACCCGCCGGAACGACCGCTGGACATGCAAAATCACCTGCCGGCTACGCCGGAAACACTTGGCGAACACTCCGGAATCACCTGCCGGGCATGCCGGAACCACCTCTCAGATATGCCAGAACCACGTGCCAATGACCCCGGAAGCACCTGCCGAGCACGCCGGAACCACCTGCTCGACTCGCCAGAACCACCTGCCGGACACGCAAAAATCACCTGCCGGCTACGCCACAACCAGTTGGGGAACACTTCGGAATCACCTGCCGGGCTTGCTGGAACCACCTGCCGGTCATGCCAAAATCACCTGCCAACTACGCCAGTACCACTTGGCGGACACTGTGGAAACACCTGTCGGGCCGGCCGGAACCACATCTCAGACGTGCCAGAACCATGTGCATGAGATGCTGCAACCACACCCCGAACAGACGGAAAACACCTGCCAGACCCGTCTGAACAACCTGCCGAGCACGCCGGAGCCACCTGCTCGACTCGCCGGAACCACCTACCTGACATGCCCAAATCACCAGCCGGGTATGCCAGAACCACTTGGCGGACACTCCGGAATCATCTGCCGGACATGCCGGAACCAGCTCTCAGACACACCAGAACCACGTGCCGGAGACGCCGGAAGCACCTGCCGAGCATGCCGGAGCCACCTGCTCGACTCGCCAGAAACACCTGCCGGACACGCCAAAATCACCTGCCGGGTACGCCAGAACCACCTGGCGGACACTCCGAAACCACCTGTCGCGCATGCCGGAACCACCTCTCAGACGTGCCGGAAGCACGTGCCGGACACGCCGGAATCACCTACCGGACAGACCGGAACCACCTGCCGAGCACGCCGGAGCCACCTGTTCGACTCGCTGGAACCACCTGCCGGACAGGCCAATATCAACTGCTGGCTATGCCAGAACCACCTGGGGGACGGTCCGGAATCACCTGCCAGCCATGGCGGAACCACCTCTCAGACGTACCAGAACCACCTGCCGGAGAAGCTGGAAACACGTCCTGGACAGTCTGGAACCACCTGCCGGCCAAGCCTGAACCACCTGCCAAGCACAACGGAACAACCTGCCAGACACGCCAAAATCACCTGCGTGTTATGCCAGAACCACTTGGAGGACTCTCTGGGATGACCTGCCGGGCATGCCGGAACCACCTCTCAGACGTGCCAGAACCATGTGGCGGACAGTCCGGAATCACCTGTTGGGCATGCGCAACCACCTCTGAGACGTACCAGAACCACATGCCGTGCAGGCTGGAACCACCTACCGGACAGACCGGAATCACCTTTCGGGCATGCCGGAACCACCTGTCAGATGTGCCAGAAACAAGTGCCGGAGACGCCGGAAGCACCTGCCAAGCACGGTGGAACCACCTGCTCAACTCGCCTGAACCACCTGCCGGACATGCCAAAATCACCTGCCGACTACGCCAGAACCACTTGGCGAACACTCCGGAATCACTTGCGGGCATGCAGGAACCACCTCTCAGACATGCCAGAACCCCGTGCCAATGACCCCGGAAGCACCAGCCGAGCACGCCGGAACCACCTGCTCGACTCGCCAGAACCACCTGCCGATCACACAAAAATCACCTGCCGGCTACGCCACAACCAGTTGGTGAACAATTGGAATCACCTGCCAGGCTTTCTGGAACCACCTGCCAATCATGCCAAAATCACCAGCCAACTACGCCAGAACCGCTTGGCGGACACTGCGGAATCACCTGTCGGGCCGGCTGGAACCACATCTCAGACGTGCCAGAAACGTGTTCATGAGATGCTGGAACCACACCCCGAACAGACGGATACCACCTGCCAGAACCGCCTGAACCACCTGCTGAGCACGCCGGAACCACCTGCTCGACTCACCGGTACCACCTCCCTGACATGCCAAAATCACCTGCTGGGTATGCCAGAACCACTTGGCGGACACTCCGGAATCATCTGCCGGACATGCCGGAACCAGCTCTCAGACACACCAGAACCAAGTGCCGGAGACGCCGGAAGCACCTGCCGAGCATACCGGAGTCACCTGCACGACTCGCCAGAAACACCTGCCGGACACGCCAAAATCACCTGCCGGGTATGCCAGAACCACCTGGCGGACACTACGGAATCACCTGCCGCGCATGCCGGAACCACCTCTCAGACGTGCCGGAAGCACGTGCCAGACACGCCGGAAACACCTACCGGACAGACCGGAACCACCTGCCAAGAACGCCGGAGCCACCTGTTCGACTCGCTGGAACCACCTGCCGGACAGGCCAATATCAACTGCTGGCTATGCCAGAACCACCTGGGGGACAGTCCGGGATCACCTGCCAGCCATGGCGGAACCACCTCTCAGACGTACCAGAACCACCTGCCGGAGAAGCTGGAAACACGTCCTGGACAGACTGGAACCACGTGACGGCCATGCCTGAACCACCTGCCGAGCACGGCGGAACCACCTGCCGGACACGCCAAAATCACCTGCGGGCTACGCCAGAACCACTTGGACGACTCTCCGAAATGACCTGCCGGGCATGTTGGAACCACCTCTCAGACGTGCCAGAAGCACGTGGCGGACAGTCCGGAATCACCTGTTGGGCATACGCAACCACCTCTGACACGTACCAGAACCACGTGCCGTGCACGCCGGAACCACCTACCGGACAGACCGGAATCAACTTTTGGGCATGCCGGAACCACCAGTCAGATGTGCCAGAAACACGTGCCGGAGACGCCGGAAGCACCTGCCGAGCACGTCGCAACCACCTGCTCAACTCGCCTGAACCACCTGCCGGACACGCCAAAATCACCTGCCCGCTACACCAGCACCACTTCGGGGACAAGCCGGAATCACGTGAGGGGCATGCCGGCACAGCCTCTCAGACTGAACCTCGTGCCGGACACCACAGAACCACCTGCCGCACAGACCGGAACCACCTGCCGGACACGCCGGAACCACCGGCTCGACCCGCCGGAACGACCGCTGGACATGCAAAATCACCTGCCGGCTACGCCGGAAACACTTGGCGAACACTCCGGAATCACCTGCCGGGCATGCCGGAACCACCTCTCAGATATGCCAGAACCACGTGCCAATGACCCCGGAAGCACCTGCCGAGCACGCCGGAACCACCTGCTCGACTCGCCAGAACCACCTGCCGGACACGCAAAAATCACCTGCCGGCTACGCCACAACCAGTTGGGGAACACTTCGGAATCACCTGCCGGGCTTGCTGGAACCACCTGCCAGTCATGCCAAAATCACCTGCCAACTACGCCAGTACCACTTGGCGGACACTGTGGAAACACCTGTCGGGCCGGCCGGAACCACATCTCAGACGTGCCAGAACCATGTGCATGAGATGCTGGAACCACACCCCGAACAGACGGAAAACACCTGCCAGACCCGTCTGAACAACCTGCCGAGCACGCCGGAGCCACCTGCTCGACTCGCCGGAACCACCTACCTGACATGCCCAAATCACCAGCCGGGTATGCCAGAACCACTTGGCGGACACTCCGGAATCATCTGCCGGACATGCCGGAACCAGCTCTCAGACACACCAGAACCACGTGCCGGAGACGCCGGAAGCACCTGCCGAGCATGCCGGAGCCACCTGCTCGACTCGCCAGAAACACCTGCCGGACACGCCAAAATCACCTGCCGGGTACGCCAGAACCACCTGGCGGACACTCCGAAATCACCTGTCGCGCATGCCGGAACCACCTCTCAGACGTGCCGGAAGCACGTGCCGGACACGCCGGAATCACCTACCGGACAGACCGGAACCACCTGCCGAGCACGCCGGAGCCACCTGTTCGACTCGCTGGAACCACCTGCCGGACAGGCCAATATCAACTGCTGGCTATGCCAGAACCACCTGGGGGACGGTCCGGAATCACCTGCCAGCCATGGCGGAACCACCTCTCAGACGTACCAGAACCACCTGCCGGAGAAGCTGGAAACACGTCCTGGACAGTCTGGAACCACCTGCCGGCCAAGCCTGAACCACCTGCCAAGCACAACGGAACAACCTGCCAGACACGCCAAAATCACCTGCGTGTTATGCCAGAACCACTTGGAGGACTCTCTGGGATGACCTGCCGGGCATGCCGGAACCACCTCTCAGACGTGCCAGAACCATGTGGCGGACAGTCCGGAATCACCTGTTGGGCATGCGCAACCACCTCTGAGACGTACCAGAACCACATGCCGTGCAGGCTGGAACCACCTACCGGACAGACCGGAATCACCTTTTGGGCATGCCGGAACCACCTGTCAGATGTGCCAGAAACACGTGCCGGAGACGCCGGAAGCACCTGCCAAGCACGTTGGAACCACCTGCTCAACTCGCCTGAACCACCTGCCGGACATGCCAAAATCACCTGCCGACTATGCCAGAACCACTTGGCGAACACTCCGGAATCACTTGCCGGGCATGCAGGAACCACCTCTCAGACATGCCAGAACCCCGTGCCAATGACCCCGGAAGCACCTGCCGAGCACGCCGGAACCACCTGCTCGACTCGCCAGAACCACCTGCCGATCACGCAAAAATCACCTGCCGGCTACGCCACAACCAGTTGGTGAACACTTTGGAATCACCTGCCAGGCTTGCTGGAACCACCTGCCAGTCATGCCAAAATCACCTGCCAACTACGCCAGAACCGCTTGGCGGACACTGCGGAAACACCTGTCGGGCCGGCTGGAACCACATCTCAGACGTGCCAGAAACGTGTTCATGAGATGCTGGAACCACACCCCGAACAGACGGATACCACCTGCCAGAACCGCCTGAACCACCTGCTGAGCACGCCGGAACCACCTGCTCGACTCACCGGTACCACCTCCCTGACATGCCAAAATCACCTGCTGGGTATGCCAGAACCACTTGGCGGACACTCCGGAATCATCTGCCGGACATGCCGGAACCAGCTCTCAGACACACCAGAACCAAGTGCCGGAGACGCCGGAAGCACCTGCCGAGCATGCCGGAGCCACCTGCTCGACTCGCCAGAAACACCTGCCGGACACGCCAAAATCACCTGCCGGGTATGCCAGAACCACCTGGCGGACACTCCGGAATCACCTGCCGCGCATGCCGGAACCACCTCTCAGACGTGCCGGAAGCACGTGCCAGACACGCCGGAAACACCTACCGGACAGACCGGAACCACCTGCCAAGAACGCCGGAGCCACCTGTTCGACTCGCTGGAACCACCTGCCGGACAGGCCAATATCAACTGCTGGCTATGCCAGAACCACCTGGGGGACAGTCCGGGATCACCTGCCAGCCATGGCGGAACCACCTCTCAGACGTACCAGAACCACCTGCCGGAGAAGCTGGAAACACGTCCTGGACAGACTGGAACCACGTGACGGCCATGCCTGAACCACCTGCCGAGCACGGCGGAACCACCTGCCGGACACGCCAAAATCACCTGCGGGCTACGCCAGAACCACTTGGACGACTCTCCGAAATGACCTGCCGGGCATGTTGGAACCACCTCTCAGACGTGCCAGAAGCACGTGGCGGACAGTCCGGAATCACCTGTTGGGCATACGCAACCACCTCTGACACGTACCAGAACCACGTGCCGTGCACGCCGGAACCACCTACCGGACAGACCGGAATCAACTTTTGGGCATGCCGGAACCACCAGTCAGATGTGCCAGAAACACGTGCCGGAGACGCCGGAAGCACCTGCCGAGCACGTCGCAACCACCTGCTCAACTCGCCTGAACCACCTGCCGGACACGCCAAAATCACCTGCCCGCTACACCAGCACCACTTCGGGGACAAGCCGGAATCACGTGAGGGGCATGCCGGCACAGCCTCTCAGACTGAACCTCGTGCCGGACACCACAGAACCACCTGCCGGACAGACCGGAACCACCTGCCGGACACGCCGGAACCACCGGCTCGACCCGCCGGAACGACCGCTGGACATGCAAAATCACCTGCCGGCTACGCCGGAAACACTTGGCGAACACTCCGGAATCACCTGCCGGGCATGCCGGAACCACCTCTCAGATATGCCAGAACCACGTGCCAATGACCCCGGAAGCACCTGCCGAGCACGCCGGAACCACCTGCTCGACTCGCCAGAACCACCTGCCGGACACGCAAAAATCACCTGCCGGCTACGCCACAACCAGTTGGGGAACACTTCGGAATCACCTGCCGGGCTTGCTGGAACCACCTGCCAGTCATGCCAAAATCACCTGCCAACTACGCCAGTACCACTTGGCGGACACTGTGGAAACACCTGTCGGGCCGGCCGGAACCACATCTCAGACGTGCCAGAACCATGTGCATGAGATGCTGGAACCACACCCCGAACAGACGGAAAACACCTGCCAGACCCGTCTGAACAACCTGCCGAGCACGCCGGAGCCACCTGCTCGACTCGCCGGAACCACCTACCTGACATGCCCAAATCACCAGCCGGGTATGCCAGAACCACTTGGCGGACACTCCGGAATCATCTGCCGGACATGCCGGAACCAGCTCTCAGACACACCAGAACCACGTGCCGGAGACGCCGGAAGCACCTGCCGAGCATGCCGGAGCCACCTGCTCGACTCGCCAGAAACACCTGCCGGACACGCCAAAATCACCTGCCGGGTACGCCAGAACCACCTGGCGGACACTCCGAAACCACCTGTCGCGCATGCCGGAACCACCTCTCAGACGTGCCGGAAGCACGTGCCGGACACGCCGGAATCACCTACCGGACAGACCGGAACCACCTGCCGAGCACGCCGGAGCCACCTGTTCGACTCGCTGGAACCACCTGCCGGACAGGCCAATATCAACTGCTGGCTATGCCAGAACCACCTGGGGGACGGTCCGGAATCACCTGCCAGCCATGGCGGAACCACCTCTCAGACGTACCAGAACCACCTGCCGGAGAAGCTGGAAACACGTCCTGGACAGTCTGGAACCACCTGCCGGCCAAGCCTGAACCACCTGCCAAGCACAACGGAACAACCTGCCAGACACGCCAAAATCACCTGCGTGTTATGCCAGAACCACTTGGAGGACTCTCTGGGATGACCTGCCGGGCATGCCGGAACCACCTCTCAGACGTGCCAGAACCATGTGGCGGACAGTCCGGAATCACCTGTTGGGCATGCGCAACCACCTCTGAGACGTACCAGAACCACATGCCGTGCAGGCTGGAACCACCTACCGGACAGACCGGAATCACCTTTTGGGCATGCCGGAACCACCTGTCAGATGTGCCAGAAACACGTGCCGGAGACGCCGGAAGCACCTGCCAAGCACGTTGGAACCACCTGCTCAACTCGCCTGAACCACCTGCCGGACATGCCAAAATCACCTGCCGACTATGCCAGAACCACTTGGCGAACACTCCGGAATCACTTGCCGGGCATGCAGGAACCACCTCTCAGACATGCCAGAACCCCGTGCCAATGACCCCGGAAGCACCAGCCGAGCACGCCGGAACCACCTGCTCGACTCGCCAGAACCACCTGCCGATCACGCAAAAATCACCTGCCGGCTACGCCACAACCAGTTGGTGAACACTTTGGAATCACCTGCCAGGCTTGCTGGAACCACCTGCCAATCATGCCAAAATCACCAGCCAACTACGCCAGAACCGCTTGGCGGACACTGCGGAATCACCTGTCGGGCCGGCTGGAACCACATCTCAGACGTGCCAGAAACGTGTTCATGAGATGCTGGAACCACACCCCGAACAGACGGATACCACCTGCCAGAACCGCCTGAACCACCTGCTGAGCACGCCGGAACCACCTGCTCGACTCACCGGTACCACCTCCCTGACATGCCAAAATCACCTGCTGGGTGTGCCAGAACCACTTGGCGGACACTCCGGAATCATCTGCCGGACATGCCGGAACCAGCTCTCAGACACACCAGAACCAAGTGCCGGAGACGCCGGAAGCACCTGCCGAGCATACCGGAGTCACCTGCACGACTCGCCAGAAACACCTGCCGGACACGCCAAAATCACCTGCCGGGTATGCCAGAACCACCTGGCGGACACTACGGAATCACCTGCCGCGCATGCCGGAACCACCTCTCAGACGTGCCGGAAGCACGTGCCAGACACGCCGGAAACACCTACCGGACAGACCGGAACCACCTGCCAAGAACGCCGGAGCCACCTGTTCGACTCGCTGGAACCACCTGCCGGACAGGCCAATATCAACTGCTGGCTATGCCAGAACCACCTGGGGGACAGTCCGGGATCACCTGCCAGCCATGGCGGAACCACCTCTCAGACGTACCAGAACCACCTGCCGGAGAAGCTGGAAACACGTCCTGGACAGACTGGAACCACGTGACGGCCATGCCTGAACCACCTGCCGAGCACGGCGGAACCACCTGCCGGACACGCCAAAATCACCTGCGGGCTACGCCAGAACCACTTGGACGACTCTCCGAAATGACCTGCCGGGCATGTTGGAACCACCTCTCAGACGTGCCAGAAGCACGTGGCGGACAGTCCGGAATCACCTGTTGGGCATACGCAACCACCTCTGACACGTACCAGAACCACGTGCCGTGCACGCCGGAACCACCTACCGGACAGACCGGAATCAACTTTTGGGCATGCCGGAACCACCAGTCAGATGTGCCAGAAACACGTGCCGGAGACGCCGGAAGCACCTGCCGAGCACGTCGCAACCACCTGCTCAACTCGCCTGAACCACCTGCCAGACACGCCAAAATCACCTGCCCGCTACACCAGCACCACTTCGGGGACAAGCCGGAATCACGTGAGGGGCATGCCGGCACAGCCTCTCAGACTGAACCTCGTGCCGGACACCACAGAACCACCTGCCGCACAGACCGGAACCACCTGCCGGACACGCCGGAACCACCGGCTCGACCCGCCGGAACGACCGCTGGACATGCAAAATCACCTGCCGGCTACGCCGGAAACACTTGGCGAACACTCCGGAATCACCTGCCGGGCATGCCGGAACCACCTCTCAGATATGCCAGAACCACGTGCCAATGACCCCGGAAGCACCTGCCGAGCACGCCGGAACCACCTGCTCGACTCGCCAGAACCACCTGCCGGACACGCAAAAATCACCTGCCGGCTACGCCACAACCAGTTGGGGAACACTTCGGAATCACCTGCCGGGCTTGCTGGAACCACCTGCCGGTCATGCCAAAATCACCTGCCAACTACGCCAGTACCACTTGGCGGACACTGTGGAAACACCTGTCGGGCCGGCCGGAACCACATCTCAGACGTGCCAGAACCATGTGCATGAGATGCTGCAACCACACCCCGAACAGACGGAAAACACCTGCCAGACCCGTCTGAACAACCTGCCGAGCACGCCGGAGCCACCTGCTCGACTCGCCGGAACCACCTACCTGACATGCCCAAATCACCAGCCGGGTATGCCAGAACCACTTGGCGGACACTCCGGAATCATCTGCCGGACATGCCGGAACCAGCTCTCAGACACACCAGAACCACGTGCCGGAGACGCCGGAAGCACCTGCCGAGCATGCCGGAGCCACCTGCTCGACTCGCCAGAAACACCTGCCGGACACGCCAAAATCACCTGCCGGGTACGCCAGAACCACCTGGCGGACACTCCGAAACCACCTGTCGCGCATGCCGGAACCACCTCTCAGACGTGCCGGAAGCACGTGCCGGACACGCCGGAATCACCTACCGGACAGACCGGAACCACCTGCCGAGCACGCCGGAGCCACCTGTTCGACTCGCTGGAACCACCTGCCGGACAGGCCAATATCAACTGCTGGCTATGCCAGAACCACCTGGGGGACGGTCCGGAATCACCTGCCAGCCATGGCGGAACCACCTCTCAGACGTACCAGAACCACCTGCCGGAGAAGCTGGAAACACGTCCTGGACAGTCTGGAACCACCTGCCGGCCAAGCCTGAACCACCTGCCAAGCACAACGGAACAACCTGCCAGACACGCCAAAATCACCTGCGTGTTATGCCAGAACCACTTGGAGGACTCTCTGGGATGACCTGCCGGGCATGCCGGAACCACCTCTCAGACGTGCCAGAACCATGTGGCGGACAGTCCGGAATCACCTGTTGGGCATGCGCAACCACCTCTGAGACGTACCAGAACCACATGCCGTGCAGGCTGGAACCACCTACCGGACAGACCGGAATCACCTTTCGGGCATGCCGGAACCACCTGTCAGATGTGCCAGAAACAAGTGCCGGAGACGCCGGAAGCACCTGCCAAGCACGTTGGAACCACCTGCTCAACTCGCCTGAACCACCTGCCGGACATGCCAAAATCACCTGCCGGCTACGCCACAACCAGTTGGGGAACACTTCGGAATCACCTGCCGGGCTTGCTGGAACCACCTGCCGGTCATGCCAAAATCACCTGCCAACTACGCCAGTACCACTTGGCGGACACTCCGGAATCACTTGCGGGCATGCAGGAACCACCTCTCAGACATGCCAGAACCCCGTGCCAATGACCCCGGAAGCACCAGCCGAGCACGCCGGAACCACCTGCTCGACTCGCCAGAACCACCTGCCGATCACACAAAAATCACCTGCCGGCTACGCCACAACCAGTTGGTGAACAATTGGAATCACCTGCCAGGCTTTCTGGAACCACCTGCCAATCATGCCAAAATCACCAGCCAACTACGCCAGAACCGCTTGGCGGACACTGCGGAATCACCTGTCGGGCCGGCTGGAACCACATCTCAGACGTGCCAGAAACGTGTTCATGAGATGCTGGAACCACACCCCGAACAGACGGATACCACCTGCCAGAACCGCCTGAACCACCTGCTGAGCACGCCGGAACCACCTGCTCGACTCACCGGTACCACCTCCCTGACATGCCAAAATCACCTGCTGGGTGTGCCAGAACCACTTGGCGGACACTCCGGAATCATCTGCCGGACATGCCGGAACCAGCTCTCAGACACACCAGAACCAAGTGCCGGAGACGCCGGAAGCACCTGCCGAGCATACCGCAGTCACCTGCACGACTCGCCAGAAACACCTGCCGGACACGCCAAAATCACCTGCCGGGTATGCCAGAACCACCTGGCGGACACTACGGAATCACCTGCCGCGCATGCCGGAACCACCTCTCAGACGTGCCGGAAGCACGTGCCAGACACGCCGGAAACACCTACCGGACAGACCGGAACCACCTGCCAAGAACGCCGGAGCCACCTGTTCGACTCGCTGGAACCACCTGCCGGACAGGCCAATATCAACTGCTGGCTATGCCAGAACCACCTGGGGGACAGTCCGGGATCACCTGCCAGCCATGGCGGAACCACCTCTCAGACGTACCAGAACCACCTGCCGGAGAAGCTGGAAACACGTCCTGGACAGACTGGAACCACGTGACGGCCATGCCTGAACCACCTGCCGAGCACGGCGGAACCACCTGCCGGACACGCCAAAATCACCTGCGGGCTACGCCAGAACCACTTGGACGACTCTCCGAAATGACCTGCCGGGCATGTTGGAACCACCTCTCAGACGTGCCAGAAGCACGTGGCGGACAGTCCGGAATCACCTGTTGGGCATACGCAACCACCTCTGACACGTACCAGAACCACGTGCCGTGCACGCCGGAACCACCTACCGGACAGACCGGAATCAACTTTTGGGCATGCCGGAACCACCAGTCAGATGTGCCAGAAACACGTGCCGGAGACGCCGGAAGCACCTGCCGAGCACGTCGCAACCACCTGCTCAACTCGCCTGAACCACCTGCCGGACACGCCAAAATCACCTGCCCGCTACACCAGCACCACTTCGGGGACAAGCCGGAATCACGTGAGGGGCATGCCGGCACAGCCTCTCAGACTGAACCTCGTGCCGGACACCACAGAACCACCTGCCGCACAGACCGGAACCACCTGCCGGACACGCCGGAACCACCGGCTCGACCCGCCGGAACGACCGCTGGACATGCAAAATCACCTGCCGGCTACGCCGGAAACACTTGGCGAACACTCCGGAATCACCTGCCGGGCATGCCGGAACCACCTCTCAGATATGCCAGAACCACGTGCCAATGACACCGGAAGCACCTGCCGAGCACGCCGGAACCACCTGCTCGACTCGCCAGAACCACCTGCCGGACACGCAAAAATCACCTGCCGGCTACGCCACAACCAGTTGGGGAACACTTCGGAATCACCTGCCGGGCTTGCTGGAACCACCTGCCGGTCATGCCAAAATCACCTGCCAACTACGCCAGTACCACTTGGCGGACACTGTGGAAACACCTGTCGGGCCGGCCGGAACCACATCTCAGACGTGCCAGAACCATGTGCATGAGATGCTGGAACCACACCCCGAACAGACGGAAAACACCTGCCAGACCCGTCTGAACAACCTGCCGAGCACGCCGGAGCCACCTGCTCGACTCGCCGGAACCACCTACCTGACATGCCCAAATCACCAGCCGGGTATGCCAGAACCACTTGGCGCACACTCCGGAATCATCTGCCGGACATGCCGGAACCAGCTCTCAGACACACCAGAACCACGTGCCGGAGACGCCGGAAGCACCTGCCGAGCATGCCGGAGCCACCTGCTCGACTCGCCAGAAACACCTGCCGGACACGCCAAAATCACCTGCCGGGTACGCCAGAACCACCTGGCGGACACTCCGAAACCACCTGTCGCGCATGCCGGAACCACCTCTCAGACGTGCCGGAAGCACGTGCCGGACACGCCGGAATCACCTACCGGACAGACCGGAACCACCTGCCGAGCACGCCGGAGCCACCTGTTCGACTCGCTGGAACCACCTGCCGGACAGGCCAATATCAACTGCTGGCTATGCCAGAACCACCTGGGGGACGGTCCGGAATCACCTGCCAGCCATGGCGGAACCACCTCTCAGACGTACCAGAACCACCTGCCGGAGAAGCTGGAAACACGTCCTGGACAGTCTGGAACCACCTGCCGGCCAAGCCTGAACCACCTGCCAAGCACAACGGAACAACCTGCCAGACACGCCAAAATCACCTGCGTGTTATGCCAGAACCACTTGGAGGACTCTCTGGGATGACCTGCCGGGCATGCCGGAACCACCTCTCAGACGTGCCAGAACCATGTGGCGGACAGTCCGGAATCACCTGTTGGGCATGCGCAACCACCTCTGAGACGTACCAGAACCACATGCCGTGCAGGCTGGAACCACCTACCGGACAGACCGGAATCACCTTTCGGGCATGCCGGAACCACCTGTCAGATGTGCCAGAAACACGTGCCGGAGACGCCGGAAGCACCTGCCAAGCACGTTGGAACCACCTGCTCAACTCGCCTGAACCACCTGCCGGACATGCCAAAATCACCTGCCGACTATGCCAGAACCACTTGGCGAACACTCCGGAATCACTTGCCGGGCATGCAGGAACCACCTCTCAGACATGCCAGAACCCCGTGCCAATGACCCCGGAATCACCAGCCGAGCACGCCGGAACCACCTGCTCGACTCGCCAGAACCACCTGCCGATCACGCAAAAATCACCTGCCGGCTACGCCACAACCAGTTGGTGAACACTTTGGAATCACCTGCCAGGCTTGCTGGAACCACCTGCCAGTCATGCCAAAATCACCTGCCAACTACGCCAGAACCGCTTGGCGGACACTGCGGAAACACCTGTCGGGCCGGCTGGAACCACATCTCAGACGTGCCAGAAACGTGTTCATGAGATGCTGGAACCACACCCCGAACAGACGGATACCACCTGCCAGAACCGCCTGAACCACCTGCTGAGCACGCCGGAACCACCTGCTCGACTCACCGGTACCACCTCCCTGACACGCCAAAATCACCTGCTGGGTATGCCAGAACCACTTGGCGGACACTCCGGAATCATCTGCCGGACATGCCGGAACCAGCTCTCAGACACACCAGAACCAAGTGCCGGAGACGCCGGAAGCACCTGCCGAGCACGCCGGAGCCACCTGCTCGACTCGCCAGAAACACCTGCCGGACACGCCAAAATCACCTGCCGGGTATGCCAGAACCACCTGGCGGACACTACGGAATCACCTGCCGCGCATGCGGGAACCACCTCTCAGACGTGCCGGAAGCACGTGCCAGACACGCCGGAAACACCTACCGGACAGACCGGAACCACCTGCCAAGAACGCCGGAGCCACCTGTTCGACTCGCTGGAACCACGTGCCGGACAGGCCAATATCAACTGCTGGCTATGCCAGAACCACCTGGGGGACAGTCCGGGATCACCTGCCAGCCATGGCGGAACCACCTCTCAGACGTACCAGAACCACCTGCCGGAGAAGCTGGAAACACGTCCTGGACAGACTGGAACCACGTGACGGCCATGCCTGAACCACCTGCCGAGCACGGCGGAACCACCTGCCGGACACGCCAAAATCACCTGCGGGCTACGCCAGAACCACTTGGACAACTCTCCGAGATGACCTGCCGGGCATGTTGGCACCACCTCTCAGAGGTGCCAGAAGCACATGGCGGACAGTCCGGAATCACCTGTTGGGCATACGCAACCACCTCTGACACGTACCAGAACCACGTGCCGTGCACGCCGGAACCACCTACCGGACAGACCGGAATCAACTTTTGGGCATGCCGGAACCACCAGTCAGATGTGCCAGAAACACGTGCCGGAGACGCCGGAAGCACCTGCCGAGCACGTCGCAACCACCTGCTCAACTCGCCTGAACCACCTGCCGGACACGCCAAAATCACCTGCCCGCTACACCAGCACCACTTCGGGGACAAGCCGGAATCACGTGAGGGGCATGCCGGCACAGCCTCTCAGACTGAACCTCGTGCCGGACACCACAGAACCACCTGCCGGACAGACCGGAACCACCTGCCGGACACGCCGGAACCACCGGCTCGACCCGCCGGAACGACCGCTTGACATGCAAAATCACCTGCCGGCTACGCCGGAAACACTTGGCGAACACTCCGGAATCACCTGCCGGGCATGCCGGAACCACCTCTCAGATATGCCAGAACCACGTGCCAATGACCCCGGAAGCACCTGCCGAGCACGCCGGAACCACCTGCTCGACTCGCCAGAACCACCTGCCGGTCACGCAAAAATCACCTGCCGGCTACGCCACAACCAGTTGGGGAACACTCCGGAATCACCTGCCGGGCATGCCGGAACCACCTCTCAGACGTGCCAGAACCATGTGGCGGACAGTCCGGAATCACCTGTTGGGCATGCGCAGCCACCTCTGAGACGTACCAGAACCACATTCCGTGCAGGCTGCAACCACCTACCGGACAGACCGGAATCACCTTTCGGGCATGCCGGAACCACCTGTCAGATGTGCCAGAAACACGTGCCGGAGACGCCGGAAGCACCTGCCAAGCACGTTGGAACCACCTGCTCAACTCGCCTGAACCACCTGCCGGACATGCCAAAATCACCTGCCGACTATGCCAGAACCACTTGGCGAACACTCCGGAATCACTTGCCGGGCATGCAGGAACCACCTCTCAGACATGCCAGAACCCCGTGCCAATGACCCCGGAAGCACCAGCCGAGCACGCCGGAACCACCTGCTCGACTCGCCAGAACCACCTGCCGATCACGCAAAAATCACCTGCCGGCTACGCCACAACCAGTTGGTGAACACTTTGGAATCACCTGCCAGGCTTGCTGGAACCACCTGCCAGTCATGCCAAAATCACCTGCCAACTACGCCAGAACCGCTTGGCGGACACTGCGGAAACACCTGTCGGGCCGGCTGGAACCACATCTCAGACGTGCCAGAAACGTGTTCATGAGATGCTGGAACCACACCCCGAACAGACGGATACCACCTGCCAGAACCGCCTGAACCACCTGCTGAGCACGCCGGAACCACCTGCTCGACTCACCGGTACCACCTCCCTGACACGCCCAAATCACCTGCTGGGTATGCCAGAACCACTTGGCGGACACTCCGGAATCATCTGCCGGACATGCCGGAACCAGCTCTCAGACACACCAGAACCAATTGCCGGAGACGCCGGAAGCACCTGCCGAGCATGCCGGAGCCACCTGCTCGACTCGCCAGAAACACCTGCCGGACACGCCAAAATCACCTGCCGGGTACGCCAGAACCACCTGGCGGACACTCCGAAACCACCTGTCGCGCATGCCGGAACCACCTCTCAGACGTGCCGGAAGCACGTGCCGGACACGCCGGAATCACCTACCGGACAGACCGGAACCACCTGCCGAGCACGCCGGAGCCACCTGTTCGACTCGCTGGAACCACCTGCCGGACAGGCCAATATCAACTGCTGGCTATGCCAGAACCACCTGGGGGACGGTCCGGAATCACCTGCCAGCCATGGCGGAACCACCTCTCAGACGTACCAGAACCACCTGCCGGAGAAGCTGGAAACACGTCCTGGACAGTCTGGAACCACCTGCCGGCCAAGCCTGAACCACCTGCCAAGCACAACGGAACAACCTGCCAGACACACCAAAATCACCTGCGTGTTATGCCAGAACCACTTGGAGGACTCTCTGGGATGACCTGCCGGGCATGCCGGAACCACCTCTCAGACGTGCCAGAACCATGTGGCGGACAGTCCGGAATCACCTGTTGGGCATGCGCAACCACCTCTGAGACGTACCAGAACCACATGCCGTGCAGGCTGGAACCACCTACCGGACAGACCGGAATCGCCTTTCGGGCATGCCGGAACCACCTGTCAGAGGTGCCAGAAACACGTGCCGGAGACGCCGGAAGCACCTGCCAAGCACGTTGGAACCACCTGCTCAACTCGCCTGAACCACCTGCCGGACATGCCAAAATCACCTGCCGACTATGCCAGAACCACTTGGCGAACACTCCGGAATCACTTGCCGGGCATGCAGGAACCACCTCTCAGACATGCCAGAACCCCGTGCCAATGACCCCGGAAGCACCAGCCGAGCACGCCGGAACCACCTGCTCGACTCGCCAGAACCACCTGCCGATCACGCAAAAATCACCTGCCGGCTACGCCACAACCAGTTGGTGAACACTTTGGAATCACCTGCCAGGCTTGCTGGAACCACCTGCCAGTCATGCCAAAATCACCTGCCAACTACGCCAGAACCGCTTGGCGGACACTGCGGAAACACCTGTCGGGCCGGCTGGAACCACATCTCAGACGTGCCAGAAACGTGTTCATGAGATGCTGGAACCACACCCCGAACAGACGGATACCACCTGCCAGAACCGCCTGAACCACCTGCTGAGCACGCCGGAACCACCTGCTCGACTCACCGGTACCACCTCCCTGACACGCCAAAATCACCTGCTGGGTATGCCAGAACCACTTGGCGGACACTCCGGAATCATCTGCCGGACATGCCGGAACCAGCTCTCAGACACACCAGAACCAAGTGCCGGAGACGCCGGAAGCACCTGCCGAGCATGCCGGAGCCACCTGCTCGACTCGCCGGAAACACCTGCCGGACACGCCAAAATCACCTGCCGGGTACGCCAGAACCACCTGGCGGACACTACAGAATCACCTGCCGCGCATGCCGGAACCACCTCTCAGACGTGCCGGAAGCACGTGCCAGACACGCCGGAAACACCTACCGGACAGACCGGAACCACCTGCCAAGAACGCCGGAGCCACCTGTTCGACTCGCTGGAACCACCTGCCGGACAGGCCAATATCAACTGCTGGCTATGCCAGAACCACCTGGGGGACAGTCCGGGATCACCTGCCAGCCATGGCGGAACCACCTCTCAGACGTACCAGAACCACCTGCCGGAGAAGCTGGAAACACGTCCTGGACAGACTGGAACCACGTGACGGCCATGCCTGAACCACCTGCCGAGCACGGCGGAACCACCTGCCGGACACGCCAAAATCACCTGCGGGCTACGCCAGAACCACTTGGACGACTCTCCGAAATGACCTGCCGGGCATGTTGGAACCACCTCTCAGACGTGCCAGAACCATGTGGCGGACAGTCCGGAATCACCTGTTGGGCATACGCAACCACCTCTGAGACGTACCAGAACCACGTGCCGTGCACGCCGGAACCACCTACCGGACAGACAGGAATCAACTTTTGGGCATGCCGGAACCACCAGTCAGATGTGCCAGAAACACGTGCCGGAGACGCCGGAAGCACCTGCCGAGCACGTCGCAACCACCTGCTCAACTCGCCTGAACCACCTGCCGGACACGCCAAAATCACCTGCCCGCTACACCAGCACCACTTCGGGGACAAGCCGGAATCACGTGAGGGGCATGCCGGCACAGCCTCTCAGACTGAACCTCGTGCCGGACACCACAGAACCACCTGCCGGACAGACCGGAACCACATTCCAGACACGCCGGAACCACCGGCTCGACCCGCCGGAACGACCGCTGGACATGCAAAATCACCTGCCGGCTACGCCGGAAACACTTGGCGAACACTCCGGAATCACCTGCCGGGCATGCTGGAACCACCTCTCAGATGTGCCAGAACCACGTGCCAATGACCCCGGAAGCACCTGCCGAGCACGCCGGAACCACCTGCTCGACTCGCCAGAACCACCTGCCGGACACGCAAAAATCACCTGCCGGCTACGCCACAACCAGTTGGGGAACACTTCGGAATCACCTGCCGGGCTTGCTGGAACCACCTGCCGGTCATGCCAAAATCACCTGCCAACTACGCCAGTACCACTTGGCGGACACTGTGGAAACACCTGTCGGGATGGCCAGAACCACATCTCAGACGTGCCAGAACCATGTGCATGAGATGCTGGAACCACACCCCGAACAGACGGAAAACACCTGCCAGACCCGTCTGAACAACCTGCCGAGCACGCCGGAGCCACCTGCTCGACTCGCTGGAACCACCTACCTGACATGCCCAAATCACCAGGCGGGTATGCCAGAACCACTTGGCGGACACTCCGGAATCATCTGCCGGACATGCCGGAACCAGCTCTCAGACACACCAGAACCACGTGCCGGAGACGCCGGAAGCACCTACCGGACAGACCGGAACCACCTGCCAAGCACGCCGGAGCCACCTGTTCGACTCGCTGGAGCCACCTGCCGGACAGGCCAATATCAAATGCTGGCTATGCCAGAACCACCTGGGGGACGGTCCGGAATCACCTGCCAGCCATGGCGGAACCACCTCTCAGACGTACCAGAACCACCTGCCGGAGAAGCTGGAAACACGTCCCGGACAGTCTGGAACCACCTGCAGGCCAAGCCTGAAGCACCTGCCAAGCACAACGGAACAACCTGCCAGACACGCCAAAATCACCTGCGTGTTATGCCAGAACCACTTGGAGGACTCTCTGGGATGACCTGCCGGGCATGCCGGAACCACCTCTCAGACGTGCCAGAACCATGTGGCGGACAGTCCGGAATCACTTGCTGGGCATGCGCAACCACCTCTGAGACGTACCAGAAACACATGCCGTGCAGGCTGGAACCACCTACCGGACAGACCGGAATCACCTTTCGGGCATGCCGGAACCACCTGTCAGATGTGCCAGAAACACGTGCCGGAGACGCCGGAAGCACCTGCCAAGCACGTTGGAACCACCTGCTCAACTCACCTGAACCACCTGCCGGACATGCCAAAATCACCTGCCGACTATGCCAGAACCACTTGGCGAACACTCCGGAATCACTTGCCGGGCATGCAGGAACCACCTCTCAGACATGCCAGAACCCCGTGCCAATGACCCCAGAAGCACCTGCAGAGCACGCCGCAACCACCTGCTCGACTCGCCAGAACCACCTGCCGATCACGCAAAAATCACCTGCCGGCTACGCCACAACCAGTTGGTGAACACTTTGGAATCACCTGCCAGGCTTGCTGGAACCACCTGCCAGGCATGCCAAAATCACCTGCCAACTACGCCAGAACCGCTTGGCGGACACTGCGGAAACACCTGTCGGGCCGGCTGGAACCACATCTCAGACGTGCCAGAAACGTGTTCATGAGATGCTGGAACCACACCCCGAACAGACGGATACCACCTGCCAGAACCGCCTGAACCACCTGCTGAGCACGCCGGAACCACCTGCTCGACTCACCGGTACCACCTCCCTGACACGCCAAAATCACCTGCTGGGTATGCCAGAACCACTTGGCGGACACTCCGGAATCATCTGCCGGACATGCCGGAACCAGCTCTCAGACACACCAGAACCAAGTGCCGGAGACGCCGGAAGCACCTGCCCAGCATACCGGAGACACCTGCTCGACTCGCCGGAAACACCTGCCGGACACGCCAAAATCACCTGCCGGGTATGCCAGAACCACCTGGCGGACACTACGGAATCACCTGCCGCGCATGCCGGAACCACCTCTCAGACGTGCCGGAAGCACGTGCCAGACACGCCGGAAACACCTACCGGACAGACCGGAACCACCTGCCAAGAACGCCGGAGCCACCTGTTCGACTCGCTGGAACCACCTGCCGGACAGGCCAATATCAACTGCTGGCTATGCCAGAACCACCTGGGGGACAGTCCGGGATCACCTGCCAGCCATGGCGGAACCACCTCTCAGACGTACCAGAACCACCTGCCGGAGAAGCTGGAAACACGTCCTGGACAGACTGGAACCACGTGACGGCCATGCCTGAACCACCTGCCGAGCACGGCGGAACCACCTGCCGGACACGCCAAAATCACCTGCGGGCTACGCCAGAACCACTTGGACGACTCTCCGAAATGACCTGCCGGGCATGTTGGAACCACCTCTCAGACGTGCCAGAAGCACGTGGCGGACAGTCCGGAATCACCTGTTGGGCATACGCAACCACCTCTGACACGTACCAGAACCACGTGCCGTGCACGCCGGAACCACCTACCGGACAGACCGGAATCAACTTTTGGGCATGCCGGAACCACCAGTCAGATGTGCCAGAAACACGTGCCGGAGACGCCGGAAGCACCTGCCAAGCACGTCGCAACCACCTGCTCAACTCGCCTGAACCACCTGCCGGACACGCCAAAATCACCTGCCCGCTACACCAGCACCACTTCGGGGACAAGCCGGAATCACGTGAGGGGCATGCCGGCACAGCCTCTCAGACTGAACCTCGTGCCGGACACCACAGAACCACCTGCCGCACAGACCGGAACCACCTGCCGGACACGCCGGAACCACCGGCTCGACCCGCCGGAACGACCGCTGGACATGCAAATTCACCTGCCGGCTACGCCGGAAACACTTGGCAAACACTCCGGAATCACCTGCCGGGCATGCCGGAACCACCTCTCAGATATGCCAGAACCACGTGCCAATGACCCCGGAAGCACCTGCCGAGCACGCCGGAACCACCTGCTCGACTCGCCAGAACCACCTGCCGGACACGCAAAAATCACCTGCCGGCTACGCCACAACCAGTTGGGGAACACTTCGGAATCACCTGCCGGGCTTGCTGGAACCACCTGCCGGTCATGCCAAAATCACCTGCCAACTACGCCAGTACCACTTGGCGGACACTGTGGAAACACCTGTCGGGCCGGCCGGGACCACATCTCAGACGTGCCCGAACCATGTGCATGAGATGCTGGAACCACACCCCGAACAGACGGAAAACACCTGCCAGACCCGTCTGAACAACCTGCCGAGCACGCCGGAGCCACCTGCTCGACTCGCCGGAACCACCTACCTGACATGCCCAAATCACCAGCCGGGTATGCCAGAACCACTTGGCGGACACTCCCGAATCATCTGCCGGACATGACGGAACCAGCTCTCAGACACACCAGAACCACGTGCTGGAGACGCCGGAAGCACCTGCCGAGCATGCCGGAGCCACCTGCTCGACTCCCCAGAAACACCTGCCGGACACGCCAAAATCACCTGCCGGGTACGCCAGAACCACCTGGCGGACACTCCGAAACCACCTGTCGCGCATGCCGGAACCCCCTCTCAGACGTGCCGGAAGCACGTGCCGGACACGCCGGAAACACCTACCGGACAGACCGGAACCACCTGCCGAGCACGCCGGAGCCACCTGTTCGACTCGCTGGAACCACCTGCCGGACAGGCCAATATCAACTGCTGGCTATGCCAGAACCACCTGGGGGACGGTCCGGAATCACCTGCCAGCCATGGCGGAACCACCTCTCAGACGTACCAGAACCACCTGCCGGAGAAGCTGGAAACACGTCCTGGACAGTCTGGAACCACCTGCCGGCCAAGCCTGAACCACCTGCCAAGCACAACGGAACAACCTGCCAGACACGCCAAAATCACCTGCGTGTTATGCCAGAACCACTTGGAGGACTCTCTGGGATGACCTGCCGGGCATGCCGGAACCACCTCTCAGACGTGCCAGAACCATGTGGCGGACAGTCCGGAATCACTTGCTGGGCATGCGCAACCACCTCTGAGACGTACCAGAAACACATGCCGTGCAGGCTGGAACCACCTACCGGACAGACCGGAATCACCTTTCGGGCATGCCGGAACCACCTGTCAGATGTGCCAGAAACACGTGCCGGAGATGCCGGAAGCACCTGCCAAGCACGTTGGAACCACCTGCTCAACTCACCTGAACCACCTGCCTTACATGCCAAAATCACCTGCCGACTATGCCAGAACCACTTGGCGAACACTCCGGAATCACTTGCCGGGCATGCAGGAACCACCTCTCAGACATGCCAGAACCCCGTGCCAATGACCCCGGAAGCACCTGCCGAGCACGCCGCAACCACCTGCTCGACTCGCCAGAACCACCTGCCGATCACGCAAAAATCACCTGCCGGCTACGCCGCAACCAGTTGGTGAACACTTTGGAATCACCTGCCAGGCTTGCTGGAACCACCTGCCAGTCATGCCAAAATCACCTGCCAACTACGCCAGAACCGCTTGGCGGACACTGCGGAAACACCTGTCGGGCCGGCTGGAACCACATCTCAGACGTGCCAGAAACGTGTTCATGAGATGCTGGAACCACACCCCGAACAGACGGATACCACCTGCCAGAACCGCCTGAACCACGTGCTGAGCACGCCGGAACCACCTGCTCGACTCACCGGTACCACCTCCCTGACACGCCAAAATCACCTGCTGGGTATGCCAGAACCACTTGGCGGACACTTCGGAATCATCTGCCGGACATGCCGGAACCAGCTCTCAGACACACCAGAACCAAGTGCCGGAGACGCCGGAAGCACCTGCCGAGCATGCCGGAGCCACCTGCTCGACTCGCCAGAAACACCTGCCGGACACGCCAAAATCACCTGCCGGGTATGCCAGAACCACCTGGCGGACACTCCGGAATCACCTGCCGCGCATGCCGGAACCACCTCTCAGACGTGCCGGAAGCACGTGCCAGACACGCCGGAAACACCTACCGGACAGACCGGAACCACCTGCCAAGAACGCCGGAGCCACCTGTTCGACTCGCTGGAACCACCTGCCGGACAGGCCAATATCAACTGCTGGCTATGCCAGAACCACCTGGGGGACAGTCCGGGATCACCTGCCAGCCATGGCGGAACCACCTCTCAGAAGTACCAGGACCACCTGCCGGAGAAGCTGGAAACACGTCCTGGACAGACTGGAACCACGTGACGGCCATGCCTGAACCACCTGCCGAGCACGGCGGAACCACCTGCCGGACACGCCAAAATCACCTGCCCGCTACACCAGCACCACTTCGGGGACAAGCCGGAATCACGTGAGGGGCATGCCGGCACAGCCTCTCAGACTGAACCTCGTGCCGGACACCACAGAACCACCTGCCGGACAGACCGGAACCACATTCCAGACACGCCGGAACCACCGGCTCGACCCGCCGGAACGACCGCTGGACATGCAAAATCACCTGCCGGCTACGCCGGAAACACTTGGCGAACACTCCGGAATCACCTGCCGGGCATGCTGGAACCACCTCTCAGATGTGCCAGAACCACGTTCCAATGACCCCGGAAGCACCTGCCGAGCACGCCGGAACCACCTGCTCGACTCGCCAGAACCACCTGCCGGACACGCAAAAATCACCTGCCGGCTACGCCACAACCAGTTGGGGAACACTTCGGAATCACCTGCCGGGCTTGCTGGAACCACCTGCCGGTCATGCCAAAATCACCTGCCAACTACGCCAGTACCACTTGGCGGACACTGTGGAAACACCTGTCGGGCCGGCCGGAACCACATCTCAGACGTGCCAGAACCATGTGCATGAGATGCTGGAACCACACCCCGAACAGACGGAAAACTCCAGCCAGACCCGTCTGAACAACCTGCCGAGCACGCCGGAGCCACCTGCTCGACTCGCCGGAACCACCTACCTGACATGCCCAAATCACCAGGCGGGTATGCCAGAACCACTTGGCGGACACTCCGGAATCATCTGCCGGACATGCCGGAACCAGCTCTCAGACACACCAGAACCACGTGCCGGAGACGCCGGAAGCACCTGCCGAGGATGCCGGAGCCACCAGCTCGACTCGCCAGAAACACCTGCCGGACACGCCAAAATCACCTGCCGGGTACGCCAGAACCACCTGGCACACACTCCGAAATCACCTGTCGCGCATGCCGGAACCACCTCTCAGACGTGCCGGAAGCACGTGCCGGACACGCCGGAATCACCTACCGGACAGACCGGAACCACCTGCCAAGCACGCCGGAGCCACCTGTTCGACTCGCTGGAACCACCTGCCGGACGGGCCAATATCAAATGCTGGCTATGCCAGAACCACCTGGGGGCCGGTCCGGAATCACCTGCCAGCCATGGCGGAACCACCTCTCAGACGTACCAGAACCACCTGCCGGAGAAGCTGGAAACACGTCCCGGACAGTCTGGAACCACCTGCAGGCCAAGCCTGAAGCACCTGCCAAGCACAACGGAACAACCTGCCAGACACGCCAAAATCACCTGCGTGTTATGCCAGAACCACTTGGAGGACTCTCTGGGATGACCTGACGGGCATGCCGGAACCACCTCTCAGACGTGCCAGAACCATGTTGCGGACAGTCCGGAATCACTTGCTGGGCATGCGCAACCACCTCTGAGACGTACCAGAAACACATGCCGTGCAGGCTGGAACCACCTACCGGACAGACCGGAATCACCTTTCGGTCATGCCGGAACCACCTGTCAGATGTGCCAGAAACACGTGCCGGAGACGCCGGAAGCACCTGCCAAGCACGTTGGAACCACCTGCTCAACTCGCCTGAACCACCTGCCGGACATGCCAAAATCACCTGCCGACTATGCCAGAACCACTTGGCGAACACTCCGGAATCACTTGCCGGGCATGCAGGAACCACCTCTCAGACATGCCAGAACCCCGTGCCAATGACCCCGGAAGCACCAGCCGAGCACGCCGGAACCACCTGCTCGACTCGCCAGAACCACCTGCCTGTCACGCAAAAATCACCTGCCGGCTACGCCACAACCAGTTGGTGAACACTTTGGAATCACCTGCCAGGCTTGCTGGAACCACCTGCCAATCATGCCAAAATCACCAGCCAACTACGCCAGAACCGCTTGGCGGACACTGCGGAATCACCTGTCGGGCCGGCTGGAACCACATCTCAGATGTGCCAGAAACGTGTTCATGAGATGCTGGAACCACACCCCGAACAGACGGATACCACCAGCCAGAACCGCCTGAACCACCTGCTGAGCACGCCGGAACCACCTGCTCGACTCACCGGTACCACCTCCCTGACACGCCAAAATCACCTGCTGGGTATGCCAGAACCACTTGGCGGACACTCCGGAATCATCTGCCGGACATGCCGGAACCAGCTCTCAGACACACCAGAACCAAGTGCCGGAGACGCCGGAAGCACCTGCCCAGCATACCGGAGACACCTGCTCGACTCGCCGGAAACACCTGCCGGACACGCCAAAATCACCTGCCGGGTATGCCAGAACCACCTGGCGGACACTACGGAATCACCTGCCGCGCATGCCGGAACCACCTCTCAGACGTGCCGGAAGCACGTGCCAGACACGCCGGAAACACCTACCGGACAGACCGGAACCACCTGCCAAGAACGCCGGAGCCACCTGTTCGACTCGCTGGAACCACCTGCCGGACAGGCCAATATCAACTGCTGGCTATGCCAGAACCACCTGGGGGACAGTCCGGGATCACCTGCCAGCCATGGCGGAACCACCTCTCAGACGTACCAGAACCACCTGCCGGAGAAGCTGGAAACACGTCCTGGACAGACTGGAACCACGTGACGGCCATGCCTGAACCACCTGCCGAGCACGGCGGAACCACCTGCCGGACACGCCAAAATCACCTGCGGGCTACGCCAGAACCACTTGGACGACTCTCCGAAATGACCTGCCGGGCATGTTGGAACCACCTCTCAGACGTGCCAGAAGCACGTGGCGGACAGTCCGGAATCACCTGTTGGGCATACGCAACCACCTCTGACACGTACCAGAACCACGTGCCGTGCACGCCGGAACCACCTACCGGACAGACCGGAATCAACTTTTGGGCATGCCGGAACCACCAGTCAGATGTGCCAGAAACACGTGCCGGAGACGCCGGAAGCACCTGCCGAGCACGTCGCAACCACCTGCTCAACTCGCCTGAACCACCTGCCGGACACGCCAAAATCACCTGCCCGCTACACCAGCACCACTTCGGGGACAAGCCGGAATCACGTGAGGGGCATGCCGGCACAGCCTCTCAGACTGAACCTCGTGCCGGACACCAAAGAACCACCTGCCGGACAGACCGGAACCACCTGCCGGACACGCCCGAACCACCGGCTCGACCCGCCGGAACGACCGCTTGACATGCAAAATCACCTGCCGGCTACGCCGGAAACACTTGGCGAACACTCCGGAATCACCTGCCGGGCATGCCGGAACCACCTCTCAGATATGCCAGAACCACGTGCCAATGACCCCGGAAGCACCTGCCGAGCACGCCGGAACCACCTGCTCGACTCGCCAGAACCACCTGCCGGACACGCAAAAATCACCTGCCGGCTACGCCACAACCAGTTGGGGAACACTTCGGAATCACCTGCCGGGCTTGCTGGAACCACCTGCCGGTCATGCCAAAATCACCTGCCAACTACGCCAGTACCTCTTGGCGGACACTGTGGAAACACCTGTCGGGCCGGCCGGAACCACATCTCAGACGTGCCAGAACCATGTGCATGAGATGCTGGAACCACACCCCGAACAGACGGAAAACACCTGCCAGACCCGTCTGAACAACCTGCCGAGCACGCCGGAGCCACCTGCTCGACTCGCCGGAACCACCTACCTGACATGCCCAAATCACCAGCCGGGTATGCCAGAACCACTTGGCCGACACTCCGGAATCATCTGCTGGACATGCCGGAACCAGCTCTCAGACACACCAGAACCACGTGCCGGAGATGCCGGAAGCACCTGCCGAGCATGCCGGAGCCACCTGCTCGACTCGCCAGAAACACCTGCCGGACACGCCAAAATCACCTGCCGGGTACGCCAGAACCACCTGGCGGACACTCCGAAACCACCTGTCGCGCATGCCGGAACCACCTCTCAGACGTGCCGGAAGCACGTGCCGGACACGCCGGAATCACCTACCGGACAGACCGGAACCACCTGCCGAGCACGCCGGAGCCACCTGTTCGACTCGCTGGAACCACCTGCCGGACAGGCCAATATCAACTGCTGGCTATGCCAGAACCACCTGGGGGACGGTCCGGAATCACCTGCCAGCCATGGCGGAACCACCTCTCAGACGTACCAGAACCACCTGCCGGAGAAGCTGGAAACACGTCCTGGACAGTCTGGAACCACCTGCCGGCCAAGCCTGAAGCACCTGCCAAGCACAACGGAACAACCTGCCAGACACGCCAAAATCACCTGCGTGTTATGCCAGAACCACTTGGAGGACTCTCTGGGATGACCTGCCGGGCATGCCGGAACCACCTCTCAGACGTGCCAGAACCATGTGGCGGACAGTCCGGAATCACCTGTTGGGCATGCGCAACCACCTCTGAGACGTACCAGAACCACATGCCGTGCAGGCTGGAACCACCTACCGGACAGACCGGAATCACCTTTCGGGCATGCCGGAACCACCTGTCAGATGTGCCAGAAACACGTGCCGGAGACGCCGGAAGCACCTGCCAAGCACGTTGGAACCACCTGCTCAACTCGCCTGAACCACCTGCCGGACATGCCAAAATCACCTGCCGACTATGCCAGAACCACTTGGCGAACACTCCGCAATCACTTGCCGGGCATGCAGGAACCACCTCTCAGACATGCCAGAACCCCGTGCCAATGACCCCGGAAGCACCAGCCGAGCACGCCGGAACCACCTGCTCGACTCGCCAGAACCACCTGCCGATCACGCAAAAATCACCTGCCGGCTACGCCACAACCAGTTGGTGAACACTTTGGAATCACCTGCCAGGCTTGCTGGAACCACCTGCCAGTCATGCCAAAATCACCTGCCAACTACGCCAGAACCGCTTGGCGGACACTGCGGAAACACCTGTCGGGCCGGCTGGAACCACATCTCAGACGTGCCAGAAACGTGTTCATGAGATGCTGGAACCACACCCCGAACAGACGGATACCACCAGCCAGAACCGCCTGAACCACCTGCTGAGCACGCCGGAACCACCTGCTCGACCCACCGGTACCACCTCCCTGACACGCCTAAATCACCTGCTGGGTATGCCAGAACCACTTGGCGGACACTCCGGAATCATCTGCCGGACATGCCGGAACCAGCTCTCAGACACACCAGAACCAAGTGCCGGAGACGCCGGAAGCACCTGCCGAGCATGCCGGAGCCACCTGCTCGACTCGCCAGAAACACCTGCCGGACACGCCAAAATCACCTGCCGGGTATGCCAGAACCACCTGGCGGACACTCCGGAATCACCTGCCGCGCATGCCGGAACCACCTCTCAGACGTGCCGGAAGCACGTGCCAGACACGCCGGAAACACCTACCGGACAGACCGGAACCACCTGCCAAGAACGCCGGAGCCACCTGTTCGACTCGCTGGAACCACCTGCCGGACAGGCCAATATCAACTGCTGGCTATGCCAGAACCACCTGGGGGACAGTCCGGGATCACCTGCCAGCCATGGCGGAACCACCTCTCAGACGTACCAGAACCACCTGCCGGAGAAGCTGGAAACACGTCCTGGACAGACTGGAACCACGTGACGGCCATGCCTGAACCACCTGCCGAGCACGGCGGAACCACCTGCCGGACACGCCAAAATCACCTGCGGGCTACGCCAGAACCACTTGGACGACTCTCCGAAATGACCTGCCGGGCATGTTGGAACCACCTCTCAGACGTGCCAGAAGCACGTGGCGGACAGTCCGGAATCACCTGTTGGGCATACGCAACCACCTCTGACACGTACCAGAACCACGTGCCGTGCACGCCGGAACCACCTACCGGACAGACCGGAATCAACTTTTGGGCATGCCGGAACCACCAGTCAGATGTGCCAGAAACACGTGCCGGAGACGCCGGAAGCACCTGCCGAGCACGTCGCAACCACCTGCTCAACTCGCCTGAACCACCTGCCGGACACGCCAAAATCACCTGCCCGCTACACCAGCACCACTTCGGGGACAAGCCGGAATCACGTGAGGGGCATGCCGGCACAGCCTCTCAGACTGAACCTCGTGCCGGACACCACAGAACCACCTGCCGCACAGACCGGAACCACCTGCCGGACACGCCGGAACCACCGGCTCGACCCGCCGGAACGACCGCTGGACATGCAAATTCACCTGCCGGCTACGCCGGAAACACTTGGCGAACACTCCGGAATCACCTGCCGGGCATGCCGGAACCACCTCTCAGATATGCCAGAACCACGTGCCAATGACCCCGGAAGCACCTGCCGAGCACGCCGGAACCACCTGCTCGACTCGCCAGAACCACCTGCCGGACACGCAAAAATCACCTGCCGGCTACGCCACAACCAGTTGGGGAACACTTCGGAATCACCTGCCGGGCTTGCTGGAACCACCTGCCGGTCATGCCAAAATCACCTGCCAACTACGCCAGTACCACTTGGCGGACACTGTGGAAACACCTGTCGGGCCGGCCGGAACCACATCTCAGACGTGCCCGAACCATGTGCATGAGATGCTGGAACCACACCCCGAACAGACGGAAAACACCTGCCAGACCCGTCTGAACAACCTGCCGAGCACGCCGGAGCCACCTGCTCGACTCGCCGGAACCACCTACCTGACATGCCCAAATCACCAGCCGGGTATGCCAGAACCACTTGGCGGACACTCCCGAATCATCTGCCGGACATGACGGAACCAGCTCTCAGACACACCAGAACCACGTGCCGGAGACGCCGGAAGCACCTGCCGAGCTTGCCGGAGCCACCTGCTCGACTCGCCAGAAACACCTGCCGGACACGCCAAAATCACCTGCCGGGTACGCCAGAACCACCTGGCGGACACTCCGAAACCACCTGTCGCGCATGCCGGAACCACCTCTCAGACGTGCCGGAAGCACGTGCCGGACACGCCGGAAACACCTACCGGACAGACCGGAACCACCTGCCGAGCACGCCGGAGCCACCTGTTCGACTCGCTGGAACCACCTGCCGGACAGGCCAATATCAACTGCTGGCTATGCCAGAACCACCTGGGGGACGGTCCGGAATCACCTGCCAGCCATGGCGGAACCACCTCTCAGACGTACCAGAACCACCTGCCGGAGAAGCTGGAAACACGTCCTGGACAGTCTGGAACCACCTGCCGGCCAAGCCTGAACCACCTGCCAAGCACAACGGAACAACCTGCCAGACACGCCAAAATCACCTGCGTGTTATGCCAGAACCACTTGGAGGACTCTCTGGGATGACCTGCCGGGCATGCCGGAACCACCTCTCAGACGTGCCAGAACCATGTGGCGGACAGTCCGGAATCACTTGCTGGGCATGCGCAACCACCTCTGAGACGTACCAGAAACACATGCCGTGCAGGCTGGAACCACCTACCGGACAGACCGGAATCACCTTTCGGGCATGCCGGAACCACCTGTCAGATGTGCCAGAAACACGTGCCGGAGATGCCGGAAGCACCTGCCAAGCACGTTGGAACCACCTGCTCAACTCACCTGAACCACCTGCCTTACATGCCAAAATCACCTGCCGACTATGCCAGAACCACTTGGCGAACACTCCGGAATCACTTGCCGGGCATGCAGGAACCACCTCTCAGACATGCCAGAACCCCGTGCCAATGACCCCGGAAGCACCTGCCGAGCACGCCGCAACCACCTGCTCGACTCGCCAGAACCACCTGCCGATCACGCAAAAATAACCTGCCGGCTACGCCGCAACCAGTTGGTGAACACTTTGGAATCACCTGCCAGGCTTGCTGGAACCACCTGCCAGTCATGCCAAAATCACCTGCCAACTACGCCAGAACCGCTTGGCGGACACTGCGGAAACACCTGTCGGGCCGGCTGGAACCACATCTCAGACGTGCCAGAAACGTGTTCATGAGATGCTGGAACCACACCCCGAACAGACGGATACCACCTGCCAGAACCGCCTGAACCACCTGCTGAGCACGCCGGAACCACCTGCTCGACTCACCGGTACCACCTCCCTGACACGCCAAAATCACCTGCTGGGTATGCCAGAACCACTTGGCGGACACTCCGGAATCATCTGCCGGACATGCCGGAACCAGCTCTCAGACACACCAGAACCAAGTGCCGGAGACGCCGGAAGCACCTGCCGAGCATGCCGGAGCCACCTGCTCGACTCGCCAGAAACACCTGCCGGACACGCCAAAATCACCTGCCGGGTATGCCAGAACCACCTGGCGGACACTCCGGAATCACCTGCCGCGCATGCCGGAACCACCTCTCAGACGTGCCGGAAGCACGTGCCAGACACGCCGGAAACACCTACCGGACAGACCGGAACCACCTGCCAAGAACGCCGGAGCCACCTGTTCGACTCGCTGGAACCACCTGCCGGACAGGCCAATATCAACTGCTGGCTATGCCAGAACCACCTGGGGGACAGTCCGGGATCACCTGCCAGCCATGGCGGAACCACCTCTCAGAAGTACCAGGACCACCTGCCGGAGAAGCTGGAAACACGTCCTGGACAGACTGGAACCACGTGACGGCCATGCCTGAACCACCTGCCGAGCACGGCGGAACCACCTGCCGGACACGCCAAAATCACCTGCCCGCTACACCAGCACCACTTCGGGGACAAGCCGGAATCACGTGAGGGGCATGCCGGCACAGCCTCTCAGACTGAACCTCGTGCCGGACACCACAGAACCACCTGCCGGACAGACCGGAACCACATTCCAGACACGCCGG
>NW_027227710.1:0-30946 GCF_037783145.1 Equus przewalskii | reverse complement strand
GCCAGAACCACCTGCCGATCACGCAAAAATCACCTGCCGGCTACGCCACAACCAGTTGGTGAACACTTTGGAATCACCTGCCAGGCTTGCTGGAACCACCTGCCAGTCATGCCAAAATCACCTGCCAACTACGCCAGAACCGCTTGGCGGACACTGCGGAAACACCTGTCGGGCCGGCTGGAACCACATCTCAGACCTGCCAGAAACGTGTTCATGAGATGCTGGAACCACACCCCGAACAGACGGATACCACCTGCCAGAACCGCCTGAACCACCTGCCGAGCACGCCGGAACCACCTGCTCGACTCACCGGTACCACCTCCATGACACGCCAAAATCACCTGCTGGGTATGCCAGAACCACTTGGCGGACACTCCGGAATCATCTGCTGGACATGCCGGAACCAGCTCCCAGACACACCAGAACCAAGTGCCGGAGACGCCGGAAGCACCTGCCGAGCATGCCGGAGCCACCTGCTCGACTCGCCAGAAACACCTGCCGGACACGCCAAAATCACCTGCCGGGTATGCCAGAACCACCTGGCGGACACTACGGAATCACCTGCCGCGCATGCCGGAAGGACGTGCCAGACACGCCGCAAACACCTACCGGACAGACCGGAACCACCTGCCAAGAACACCGGAGCCACCTGTTCGACTCGCTGGAACCACCTGCCGGACAGGCCAATATCAACTGCTGGCTATGCCAGAACCACCTGGGATACAGTCCGGGATAACCTGCCAGCCATGGCAGAACCACCTCTCAGACGTACCTGAACCACCTGCCAGAGAAGCTGGAAACACGTCCTGGACAGACTGGAACCACGTGACGGCCATGCCTGAACCACCTGCCGAGCACGGCGGAACCACCTGCCGGACACACCAAAATCACCTGCGGGCTACGCCAGAACCACTTGGACGACTCTCCGAAATGACCTGCCGGGCATGTTGGAACCACCTCTCAGACGTGCCAGAAGCACGTGGCGGACAGTCCGGAATCACCTGTTGGGCATACGCAACCACCTCTGACACGTACCAGAACCACGTGCCGTGCACGCCGGAACCACCTACCGGACAGACCGGAATCAACTTTTGGGCATGCCGGAACCACCAGTCAGATGTGCCAGAAACACGTGCCGGAGACGCCGGACGCACCTGCCGTGCACGTCGCAACCACCTGCTCAACTCGCCTGAACCACCTGCCGGACACGCCAAAATCACCTGCCCGCTACACCAGCACCACTTCGGGGACAAGCCGGAATCACGTGAGGGGCATGCCGGCACAGCCTCTCAGACTGAACCTCGTGCCGGACACCACAGAACCACCTGCCGGACAGACCGGAACCACCTGCCGGACATGCCGGAACCACCGGCTCGACCCGCCGGAACGACCGCTGGACATGCAAACTCACCTGCCGGCTACGCCGGAAACACTTGGCGAACACTCCGGAATCACCTGCCGGGCATGCCGGAACCACCTCTCAGATATGCCAGAACCACGTGCCAATGACCCCGGAAGCACCTGCCGAGCACGCCGGAACCACCTGCTCGACTCGCCAGAACCACCTGCCGGACACGCAAAAATCACCTGCCGGCTACGCCACAACCAGTTGGGGAACACTTCGGAATCACCTGCCGGGCTTGCTGGAACCACCTGCCGGTCATGCCAAAATCACCTGCCAACTACGCCAGTACCACTTGGCGGACACTGTGGAAACACCTGTCGGGCCGGCCGGAACCACATCTCAGACGTGCCAGAACCATGTGCATGAGATGCTGGAACCACACCCCGAACAGACGGAAAACACCTGCCAGACCCATCTGAACAACCTACCGAGCACGCCGGAGCCACCTGCTCGACTCGCCGGAACCACCTACCTGACATGCCCAAATCACCAGCCGGGTATGCCAGAACCACTTGGCGGACACTCCGGAATCACGTGCTGGACATGCCGGAACCAGCTCTCAGACACACCAGAACCACGTGCCGGAGACGCCGGAAGCACCTGCCGAGCATGCCGGAGCCACCTGCTCGACTCGCCAGAAACACCTGCCGGACACGCCAAAATCACCTGCCGGGTACGCCAGAACCACCTGGCGGACACTCCGAAATCACCTGTCGCGCATGCCGGAACCACCTCTCAGACGTGCCGGAAGCACGTGCCGGACACGCCGGAATCACCTACAGGACAGACCGGAACCACCTGCCGAGCACGCCGGAGCCACCTGTTCGACTCGCTGGAACCACCTGCCGGACAGGCCAATATCAACTGCTGGCTATGCCAGAACCACCTGGGGGACGGTCCGGAATCACCTGCCAGCCATGGCGGAACCACCTCTCAGACGTACCAGAACCACCTGCCGGAGAAGCTGCAAACACGTCCTGGACAGTCTGGAACCACCTGCCGGCCAAGCCTGAACCACCTGCCAAGCACAACGGAACAACCTGCCAGACACGCCAAAATCAACTGCGTGTTATGCCAGAACCACTTGGAGGACTCTCTGGGATGACCTGCCGGGCATGCCGGAACCACCTCTCAGACGTGCCAGAACCATGTGGCGGACAGTCCGGAATCACCTGTTGGGCATGCGCAACCACCTCTGAGACGTACCAGAACCACATGCCGTGCAGGCTGGAACCACCTACCGGACAGACCGGAATCACCTTTCGGGCATGCCGGAACCACCTGTCAGATGTGCCAGAAACACGTGCCGGAGACGCCGGAAGCACCTGCCAAGCACGTTGGAACCACCTGCTCAACTCGCCTGAACCACCTGCCGGACATGCCAAAATCACCTGCCGACTATGCCAGAACCACTTGGCGAACACTCCGGAATCACTTGCCGGGCATGCAGGAACCACCTCTCAGACATGCCAGAACCCCGTGCCAATGACCCCGGAAGCACCAGCCGAGCACGCCGGAACCACCTGCTCGAGTCGCCAGAACCACCTGCCGATCACGCAAAAATCACCTGCCGGCTACGCCACAACCAGTTGGTGAACACTTTGGAATCACCTGCCAGGCTTGCTGGAACCACCTGCCAGTCATGCCAAAATCACCTGACAACTACGCCAGAACCGCTTGGCGGACACTGCGGAAACACCTGTCGGGCCGGCTGGAACCACATCTCAGACGTGCCAGAACCATGTGCATGAGATGCTGGAACCACACCCCGAACAGACGGTAAACACCTGCCAGACCCGTCTGAACAACCTGCCGAGCACGACGGAGCCACCTGCTCGACTCGCCGGGACCACCTACCTGACATGCCCAAATCACCAGCCGGGTGTGCCAGAACCACCTGGCGGACACTCCGGAATCATCTGCCGGACATGCCGGAACCAGCTCTCAGACACACCAGAACCACGTGCCGGAGACGCCAGAAGCACCTGCCGAGCATGCCGGAGCCACCTGCTCGACTCGCCAGAAACTCCTGCCGGACACGCCAAAATCACCTGCCGGGTACGCCAGAAACACCTGGCGGACACTCCGAAATCACCTGTCGCGCATGCCGGAACCACCTCTCAGACGTGCCGGAAGCACGTGCCTGACAGGCCGGATCACCTACCGGACAGACCGGAACCACCTGCCGAGCACGCCGGAGCCACCTGTTCGACTCGCTGGAACCACCTGCCGGACAGGCCAATATCAACTGCTGGCTATGCCAGAACCACCTGGGGGACAGTCCGGGATCACCTGCCAGCCATGGCGGAACCACCTCTCAGACGTACCAGAACCACCTGCCGGAGAAGCTGGAAACACGTCCTGGACAGACTGGAACCACGTGACGGCCATGCCTGAACCACCTGCCGAGCACGGCGGAGCCACCTGCCGGACACGCCGAAATCACCTGCGGGCTACGCCAGAACCACTTGGACGACTCTCCGAAATGACCTGCCGGGCATGTTGGAACCACCTCTAAGACGTGCCAGAAGCACGTGGCGGACAGTCCGGAATCACCTGTTGGGCATAGGCAACCACCTCTGACACGTACCAGAACCACGTGCCGTGCACGCCGGAACCACCTACCGGACAGACCGGAATCAACTTTTGGGCATGCCGGAACCACCAGTCAGATGTGCCAGAAACACGTGCCCGAGACGCCGGAAGCACCTGCCGAGCACGTCGCAACCACCTGCTCAACTCGCCTGAACCACCTGCCGGACACGCCAAAATCACCTGCCCGCTACACCAGCACCACTTCGGGGACAAGCCGGAATCACGTGAGGGGCATGCCGGCACAGCCTCTCAGACTGAACCTCGTGCCGGACACCACAGAAGCACCTGCCGGACAGACCGGAACCACCTGCCGGACACGCCGGAACCACCGGCTCGACCCGCCGGAACGACCGCTGGACATGCAAACTCACCTGCCGGCTACGCCGGAAACACTTGGCGAACACTCCGGAATCACCTGCCTGGCATGACGGAACCACCTCTCAGACGTGCCAGAACCATGTGGCGGACAGTCCGGAATGACCTGTTGTGCATGCGCAACCACCACTGAGACGTACCAGAACCACATGCCGTGCAGGCTGGAACCACCTACCCGACAGACCGGAATCACCTTTCGGGCATGCCGGAACCACCTGTCAGATGTGCAAGAAACACGTGCCGGAGACGCCGGAAGCACCTGCCGAGCACGTTGGAACCACCTGCTCAACTCGCCTGAATCACCTTCCGGACACGCCAAAATCACCTGCCCGCTACACCAGCACCACTTCGGGGACAAGCCGGAATCACGTGAGGGGCATGCCGGCACAGCCTCTAAGACTGAACCTCGTGCCGGACACCACAGAACCACCTGCCGGACAGACCGGAACCACCTGCCGGACACGCCGGAACCACCGGCTCGACCCGCCGGAACGACCGCTGGACATGCAAACTCACCTGCCGGCTACGCCGGAAACACTTGGCGAACACTCCGGAATCACCTGCCGGGCATGCCGGAACCACCTCTCAGATATGCCAGAACCACGTGCCAATGACCCCGGAAGCACCTGTCGAGCACGCCGGAACCACCTGCTCGACTCGCCAGAACCACCTGCCGGACACGCAGAAATCACCTGCCGGCTACGCCACAACCAGTTGGGGAACACTTCGGAATCACCTGCCGGGCGTGCTGGAACCACCTGCCGGTCATGCCAAAATCACCTGCCAACTACGCCAGTACCACTTGGCGGACACTGTGGAAACACCTGTCGGGCCGGCCGGAACCACATCTCAGACGTGCCAGAACCATGTGCATGAGATGCTGGAACCACACCCCGAACAGACGGAAAACACCTGCCAGACCCGTCTGAACAACCTGCCGAGCACGCCGGAGCCACCTATCTGACATGCCCAAATCACCAGCCGGGTATGCCAGAACCACTTGGCGGACACTCCGGAGTCATCTGCTGGACATGCCGGAACCAGCTCTCAGACACACCAGAACCACGTGCCGGAGACGCCGGAAGAACCTGCCGAGCATGCCGGAGCCACCTGCTCGACTCGCCAGAAACACCTGCCGGACACGCCAAAATCACCTGCCGGGTACGCCAGAACCACCTGGCGGACACTCCGAAATCACCTGTCGCGCATGCCGGAACCACCTCTCAGACGTGCCGGAAGCACATGCCGGACACGCCGGAATCACCTACCAGACAGACTGGAACCACCTGCCGAGCACGCCGGAGCCACCTGTTTGACTCGCTGGAACCACCTGCCGGACAGGCCAATATCAACTGCTGGCTATGCCAGAACCACCTGGGGGACGGTCCGGAATCGCCTGCCAGCCATGGCGGAACCACCTCTCAGACGTGCCAGAACCACGTGGCTGACAGTCCGGAATGACCTGTTGGGCATGCGCAACCACCTTTGAGACGTACGAGAACCACATGCCGTGCAGGCTGGAACCACCTACCGGACAGACCGGAATCACCTTTCAGGCATGCCGGAACCACCTGTCAGATGTGCCAGAAACACGTGCCGGAGACGCCGGAAGCTCCTGCCAAGCACGTTGGAACCACCTGCTCAACTCGCCTGAACCACCTGCCGGACATGCCAAAATCACCTGCCAACTATGCCAGAACCACTTGGCGAACACTCCGGAATCACTTGCCGGGCATGCAGGAACCACCTCTCGGACATGCCAGAACCCCGTGCCAATGACCCCAGAAGCACCACCCGAGCACGCCGGAACCACCTGCTCGACTGGCCAGAACCACCTGCCGATCACGCAAAAATCACCTGCCGGCTACGCCACAAATAGTTGGTGAACACTTTGGAATCACCTGCCAGGTTTGCTGGAACCACCTGCCGGTCATGCCAAAATCAGCTGCCAACTACGCCGGAACCGCTTGGCGGACACTGCGGAAACACCTGTCGGGCCGGCTGGAACCACATCTCAGACGTGCCAGAAACGTGTTCATGAGATGCTGGAACCACAACCCGAAGAGACGGATACCACCTGCCAGAACCGCCTGAACCACCTGCTGAGCACGCCGGAACCACCTGCTCGACTCACCGGTACCACCTCCATGACATGCCAAAATCACCTGCTGGGTATGCCAGAACCACTGGGCGGACACTCCGGAATCATCTGCTGGACATGCCGGAACCAGCTCTCAGACACACCAGAACCAAGTGCCGGAGACGCCGGAAGCACCTGCCGAGCATGCCGGAGCCACCTGCTCGACTCGCCAGAAACACCTGCCGGACACGCCAAAATCACCTGCCGGGTATGCCAGAACCACCTGGCGGACACTACGGAATCACCTGCCGCGCATGCCGGAAGGACGTGCCAGGCACGCCGCAAACACCTACCGGAAAGAGCGGAACCACCTGCCAAGAACACCGGAGCCACCTGTTCGACTCGCTGGAACCACCTGCCGGACAGGCCAATATCAACTGCTGGCTATGCCAGAACCACCTGGGATACAGTCCGGGATCATCTGCCAGCCATGGCAGAACCACCTCTCAGACGTACCTGAACCACCTGCCGGAGAAGCTGGAAACACGTCCTGGACAGACTGGAACCACGTGACGGCCATGCCTGAACCACCTGCCGAGCACGGCGGAACCACCTGCCGGACACGCCAAAATCACCTGCGGGCTACGCCAGAACCACTTGGACGACTCTCCGACATGATCTGCCGGGCATACCGGAACCACCTCTCAGACGTGCCAGAAGCACGTGGCGGACAGTCCGGAATCACCTGTTGGGCATACGCAACCACCTCTGACACGTACCAGAACCACGTGCCGTGCACGCCGGAACCACCTACCGGACAGACCGGAATCAACTTTTGGGCATGCCGGAACCACCAGTCAGATGTGCCAGAAACACGTGCCGGAGACACCGGAAGCACCTGCCGAGCACGTCGCAACCACCTGCTCAACTCGCCTGAACCACCTGCCGGACACGCCAAAATCACCTGCCCGCTACACCAGCACCACTTCGGGGACAAGCCGGAATCACGTGAGGGGCATGCCGGCACAGCCTCTCAGACTGAACCTCGTGCTGGACACCACAGAACCACCTGAAGGACAGAGCGGAACCACCTGCCGGACAAGCCGGAACCACCGGCTCGACCCGCCGGAACGACCGCTGGACATGCAAACTCACCTGCCGGCTACGCCGGAAACACTTGGCGAACACTCCGGAATCACCTGCCGGGCATGCCGGAACCACCTCTCAGATATGCCAGAACCACGTGCCAATGACCCCGGAAGCACCTGCCGAGCACGCCGGAACCACCTGCTCGACTCGCCAGAACCACCTGCCGGACACGCAAAAATCACCTGCCGGCTAGGCCACAACCAGTTGGGGAACACTTCGGAATCACCTGCCGGGCTTGCTGGAACCACCTGCCGGTCATGCCAAAATCACCTGCCAACTACGCCAGTACCACTTGGCGGACACTGCGGAAACACCTGTCGGGCCGGCCGGAACCACATCTCAGACGTGCCAGAACCATGTGCATGAGATGCTGGAACCACACCCCGAACAGACGGAAAGCACCTGCCAGACCCGTCTGAACAACCTGCCGAGCACGCCGGAGCCACCTGCTCGACTCGCCGGAACCACCTACCTGACATGCCCAAATCACCAGCAGGGTATGCCAGAACCACTTGGCGGACACTCCGGAATCATCTGCCGGACATGCCGGAACCAGCTCTCAGACACACCAGAACCACGTGCCGGAGACGCCGGAAGCACCTGCCGAGCATGCCGGAGCCACCTGCTCGACTCGCCAGAAACACCTGCCGGACACGCCAAAATCACCTGCCGTGTATGCCAGAACCACCTGGCGGACACTCCGAAATCACCTGTCGCGCATGCCGGAACCACCTCTCAGACGTGCCGGAAGCACGTGCCGGACACGGCGGAACCACGTGACGGCCATGCCTGAACCACCTGCCGAGCACGCCGGAGCCACCTGTTCGACTCGCTGGAACCACCTGCCGGACAGGCCAATATCAACTGCTGGCTATGCCAGAACCACCTGGGGGACGGTCCGGAATCACCTGCCAGCCATGGCGGAACCACCTCTCAGACGTACCAGAACCACCTGCCGGAGAAGCTGGAAACACGTCCTGGACAGTCTGGAACCACCTGCCGGCCAAGCCTGAACCACCTGCCAAGCACAACGGAACAACCTGCCAGACACGCCAAACTCACCTGTGTGTTATGCCAGAACCACTTGGAGGAGTCTCTGGGATGACCTGCCGGGCATGCCGGAACCACCTCTCAGACGTGCCAGAACCATGTGGCGGACAGTCCGGAATCACCAGTTGGGCATGCGCAACCACCTCTGAGACGTACCAGAACCACATGCCGTGCAGGCTGGAACCACCTACCGGACAGACCGGAATCACCTTTCGGGCATGCCGGAGCCACCTGTCAGATGTGCCAGACACACGTGCCGGAGACGCCGGAAGCACCTGCCAAGCACGTTGGAACCACCTGCTCAACTCGCCTGAACCACCTGCCGGACATGCCAAAATCACCTGCCGACTATGCCAGAACCACTTGGCGAACACTCCGGAATCACTTGCCGGGCATGCAGGAACCACCTCTCGGACATGCCAGAAGCCCGTGCCACTGACCCCGGAAGCACCAGCCGAGCACGCCGGAACCACCTGCTCGACTCGCCAGAACCACCTGCCGATCACGCAAAAATCACCTGCCGGCTACGCCACAACCAGTTGGTGAACACTTTGGAATCACCTGCCAGGCTTGCTGGAACCACCTGCCAGTCATGCCAAAATCACCTGCCAACTACGCCAGAACTGCTTGGCGGACACTGCGGAAACACCTGTCGGGCCGGCTGGAACCACATCTCAGACGTGCCAGAAACGTGTTCATGAGATGCTGGAACCACACCCCGAACAGACGGATACCACCTGCCAGAACCGCCTGAACCACCTGCCGAGCACGCCGGAACCACCTGCTCGACTCACCGGTACCACCTCCCTGACACGCCAAAATCACCTGCAGGGTATGCCAGAACCACTTGGCGGAAACTCCGGAATCATCTGCCGGACATGCCGGAACCAGCTCTCAGACACAGCAGAACCACGTGCCGGAGACGCCGGAAGCACCTGCCGAGCATGCCGGAGCCACCTGCTCGACTCGCCAGAAACACCTGCCGGACACGCCAAAATCACCTGCCGGGTACGCCAGAACCACCTGGCGGACACTCCGAAATCACCTGTCGCGCATGCCGGTACCACCTCTCAGAGGTGCCGGAAGCACGTGCCGGACACGCCGGAATCACCTACCGGACAGACCGGAACCACCTGCCGAGCACGCCGGAGCCACCTGTTCGACTCGCTGGAACCACCTGCCGGACAGGCCAATATCAACTGCTGGCTATGCCAGACCCACCTGGGGGACGGTCCGGAATCACCTGCCAGCCATGGCAGAACCACCTCTCAGACGTACCAGAACCACCTGCCGGAGAAGCTGGAAACACGTCCTGGACAGACTGGAACCACGTGACGGCCATGCCTGAACCACCTGCCGAGATGGCGGAACCACTTGCCGTACACACCAAAATCACCTGCGGGCTATGCCAGAACCACTTGGACGACTCTCCGAAATGACCTGCCGGGCATGTTGGAACCACCTCTCAGACGTGCCAGAAGCACGTGGAGGACAGTCCGGAATCACCTGTTGGGCATACGCAACCACCTCTGACACGTACCAGAACCACGTGCCGTGCACGCTGGAACCACCTACCGGACAGACCAGAATCAACTTTTGGGCATGCCGGAACCACCAGTCAGATGTGCCAGAACCCCGTGCCAATGACCCCGGAAGCACCAGCCGAGCACGCCGGAACCACCTGCTCGACTCGCCAGAACCACCTGCCGATCACGCAAAAATCACCTGCCGGCTACGCCACAACCAGTTGGTGAACACTTTGGAATCACCTGCCAGGCTTGCTGGAACCACCTGCCGGTCATGCCACAATCACCTGCCAACTACGCCAGTACCGCTTGGCGGACACTGTGGAAACACCTGTCGGGCCGGCTGGAACCACATCTCAGACGTGCCAGAACCATGTGCATGAGATGCTGGAACCACACCCCGAACAGACGGTAAACACCTGCCAGACCCGTCTGAACAACCTGCCGAGCACGACGGAGCCACCTGCTCCACTCGCCGGGACCACCTACCTGACATGCCCAAATCACCAGCCGGGTATGCCAGAACCACTTGGCGGACACTCCGGAATCATCTGCCGGACATGCCGGAACCAGCTCTCAGACACACCAGAACCACGTGCCAGAGACGCCGGAAGCACCTGCCGAGCATGCCGGAGCCACCTGCTCGACTCGCCAGAAACTCCTGCCGGACACGCCAAAATCACCTGCCGGGTACGCCAGAACCACCAGGCGGACACACCGAAATCACCTGTCGCGCATGCCAAAACCACCTCTCAGACGTGCCGGAAGCACGTGCCGGACACGCCGGAATCACCTGCCGGGTATGCCAGAACCACCTGGCGGACACTACGGAATCACCTGCCGCGCATGCCGGAAGCACGTGCCAGACACGCCGGAAACACCTACCGAACAGACCGGAACCACCTGCCGAGCACGCCGGAGCCACCTGTTCGACTCGCTGGAACCACCTGCCGGACAGGCCGATATCAACTGGTGGCTATGCCAGAACCACCTGGGGGACAGTCCGGGATCACCTGCCAGCCATGGCGGAACCACCTCTCAGACATACCTGAACCACCTGCCGGAGAAGATGGAAACACGTCCTGGACAGACTGGAACCACGTGACGGCCATGCCTGAACCACCTGCCGAGCACGGCGGAACCACCTGCCGGACACGCCAAAATCACCTGCAGGCTACGCCAGAACCACTTGGACGACTCTCCGAAATGACCTGCCGGGCATGTTGGAACCACCTCTCAGACCTGCCAGAAGCACGTGGCGGACAGTCCGGAATCACCTGTTGGGCATACGCAACCACCTCTGACACGTACCAGAACCACGTGCCGTGCACGCCGGAACCACCTACCGGACAGACCGGAATCAACTTTTGGGCATGCCGGAACCACCAGTCAGATGTGCCAGAAACACGTGCCGGAGACGCCGGAAGCACCTGCCGAGCACGTCGCAACCACCTGCTCGACTCGCCTGAACCACCTGCCGGACACGCCAAAATCACCTGCCCGCTACACCAGCACCAGTTCGGGGACAAGCCGGAATCACGTGAGGGGCATGCCGGCACAGCCTCTCAGACTGAACCTCGTGCCGGACACCACAGAACCACCTGCCGGACAGACCGGAACCACCTGCCGGACAAGCCGGAACCACCGGCTCGACCCGCCGGAACGACCGCTGGACATGCAAAATCACCTGCCGGCTACGCCGGAAACACTTGACGAACACTCCGGAATCACCTCCCGGGCATGCCGGAACCACCTCTCAGATATGCCAGAACCACGTACCAATGACCCTGGAAGCACCTGCTGAGCATGCCGGAACCACCTGCTCGACTCGCCAGAACCACCTGCTGGACACGAAGAAATCACCTGCCGGCTACGCCACAACCAGTTGGGGAACACTTCGGAATCACCTGCCGGGCTTGCTGGAACCATCTGCCGGTCATGCCAAAATCACCTGCCAACTACGCCAGTACCACTTGGCGGACACTGTGGAAACACCTGTCGGGCCGGCCGGAACCACATCTCAGACGTGCCAGAACCATGTGCATGAGATGCTGGAACCACACCCCGAACAGACGGAAAACACCTGCCAGACCCGTCTGAACAACCTGCCGAGCACCTACCTGACATGCCCAAATCACCAGCCGGGTATGCCAGAACCACTTGGCGGACACTCTGGAATCATCTGCCGGACATGCCGGAACCAGCTCTCAGACACACCAGAACCACGTGCCGGATACGCCGTAAGCACCTGCCGAGCATGCCGGAGCCACCTGCTCGACTCGCCAGAAACACCAGCCGATCATTCAAAAATCACCTGCCGGCTACGCCACAACCATTTGGTGAACACTTTGGAATCACCTGCGAGGCTTGCTGGAACCACCTGCCGGTCATGCCAAAATCACCTGACAACTACGCCAGAACCGCTTGGCGGACACTGCGGAAACACCTTTCGGGCCGGCTGGAACCACATCTCAGACCTGCCAGAAACGTGTTCATGAGATGCTGGAACCACACCCCAAACAGACGGATACCACCTGAGAGAACCGCCTGAACCACCTGCCGAGCACGCCGGAACCACCTGCTCGACTCACCGGTACCACCTCCCTGACACGCCAAAATCACCTGCTGGGTATGCCAGAACCACTTGGCGGACACTCCGGAATCATCTGCCGGACATGCCGGAACCAGCTCTCAGACACACCAGAACCAAGTGCCGGAGACGCCGGAAGCACCTGCCGAGCATGCCGGAGCCACCTGCTCGACTCGCCAGAAACACCTGCCGGACACGCCAAAATCACCTGCCGGGTATGCCAGAACCACCTGGCGGACACTACGGAATCACCTGCCGCGCATGCCGGAACCACCTCTCAGACGTGCCAGAAGCACGTGCCAGACACGCCGGAAACACCTACCGGACAGACCGGAATCACCTGCCAAGAACGCTGGAGCCACCTGTTCGGTTCGCTGGAACCACCTGCCGGACAGGCCAATATCAACTGCTGGCTATGCCAGAACCACCTGGGGGACAGTCCGGGATCACCTGCCAGCCATGGCGGAACCACCTCTCAGACGTACCAGAACCACCTGCCGGAGAAGCTGGAAACACGTCCTGGACAGACTGGAACCACGTGACGGCCATGCCTGAACCACCTGCCGAGCACGGCGGAACCACCTGCCGGACACGCCAAAATCACCTGAGGGCTACGCCAGAACCACTTGGGCGACTCTCCGAAATGACCTGCCGGGCATGTTAGAACCACCTCTCAGACGTTCCAGAAGCACGTGGCCGACAGTCCGGAATCACCTGTTGGGCATACGCAACCACCTCTGACACGTACCAGAACCACGTGCCGTGCACGCCGGAACCACCTACCGGACAGACCGGAATCAACTTTTGGGCATGCCGGAACCACCAGTCAAATGTGCCAGAAACACTTGCCGGAGACGCCGGAAGCACCTGCCGAGCACGTCGCAACCACCTGTTCAACTCGCCTGAACCACCTGCCAGACACGCCAAAATCACCTGCCCGCTACTCCAGCACCACTTCGGGTACAAGCCGGAATCACGTGAGGGGCATGCCGGCACAGCCTCTCAGACTGAACCTCGTGCCGGACACCACAGAACCACCTGCCGGACAGACCGGAACCACGTGCCGGACACGCCGGAACCACCGGCTCGACCCGCCGGAACGACCGCTGGACATGCAAACTCACCTGCCGGCTACGCCGGAAACACTTGGCGAACACTCCAGAATCACCTGCCGGGCATGCCGGAACCACCTCTCAGATATGCCAGAACCACGTGCCAATGACCCCGGAAGCACCTGCCGAGCACGCCGGAACCACCTGCTCGACTCGCCAGAACCACCTGCCGGACACGCCAAAATCACCTGCCGGCTACGCCACAACCAGTTGGGGAACACTTCGGAATCAACTGCCGGGCGTGCTGGAACCACCTGCCGGTCATGCCAAAATCACCTGCCAAGTACGCCAGTACCACTTGGCGAACACTGTGGAAACACCTGTCGGGCCGGCCGGAACCACATCTCAGACGTGCCAGAACCATGTGCATGAGATGCTGGAACCACACCCCGAACAGACGGAAAACACCTGCCTGACCCGTCTGAACAACCTGCCGAGCACGCCGGAGCCACCTACCTGACATGCCCAAATCACCAGCAGGGTATGCCAGAACCACTTGGCGGACACTCCGGAATCATCTGCTGGACATGTCGGAACCAGCTCTCAGACACACCAGAACCACGTGCCGGAGACGCCGGAAGCACCTGCCCAGCATGCCGGAGCCACCTGCTCGACTCGCCAGAAACACCTGCCGGACACGCCAAAATCACCTGCCGGGTACGCCAGAACCACCTGGCGGACACTCCGAAATCACCTGTCGCGCATGCCTTAACCACCACTCAGACGTGCCGGAAGCACGTGCCGGACACGCCGGAATCACCTACCGGACAGACCGGAACCACCTGCCGAGCACGCCGGAGCCACCTGTTCGACTCGCTGGAACCACCTGCCGGACAGGCCAATATCAACTGCTGGCTATGCCAGAACCACCTGGGGGACGGTCCGGAATCACCTGCCAGCCATGGCGGAACCACCTCTCAGACGTACCAGAACCACCTGCCGGAGAATCTGGAAACACGTCCTGGACAGTCTGGAACCACCTGCCGGCCAAGCCTGAACCACCTGCCAAGCACAACGGAACAACCTGCCAGACACGCCAAAATCACCTGCGTGTTATGCCAGAACCACTTATAGGACTCTCTGGGATGGCCTGCCGGGCATGCCGGAACCACCTCTCAGACGTGCCAGAACCATGTGGCGGACAGTCCGGAATCACCTGTTGGGCATGCGCAACCACCTCTGAGACGTACCAGAACCACATGCCGTGCAGGCTGGAACCACCTACCGGACAGACCGGAATCACCTTTCGGGCATGCCGGAACCACCTGTCAGATGTGCCAGAAACACGTGCCGGAGACGCCGGAAGCACCTGCCAAGCACGTTGGAACCACGTGCTCAACTCGCCTGAGCCACCTGCCGGACATGCCAAAATCACCTGCCGACTATGCCAGAACCACTTGGCGAACACTCCGGAATCACTTGCCGGGCATGCAGGAACCACCTCTCAGACATGCCAGAACCCCGTGCCAATGACCCCGGAAGCACCAGCCGAGCACGCCGGAACCACCTGCTCAACTCGCCAGAACCACCTGCCGATCACGCAAAAATCACCTGCCGGCTACGCCACAACCAGTTGGTGAACACTTTGGAATCACCTGCCAGGCTTGCTGGAACCACCTGCCAGTCATGCCAAAATCACCTGCCAACTACGCCAGAACCGCTTGGCGGACACTGCGGAAACACCTGTCGGGCCGGCTGGAACCACATCTCAGACGTGCCAGAAACGTTTTCATGAGATGCTGGAACCACACCCCAAACAGACGGATACCACCTGCCAGAACCGCCTGAACCACCTGCCGAGCACGCCGGAACCACCTGCTCGACTCACCGGTACCACCTCCCTGACACGCCAAAATCACCTGCTGGGTATGCCAGAACCACTTGGCGGACACTCCGGAATCATCTGCCGGACATGCCGGAACCAGCTCTCAGACACACCAGAACCACGTGCCGGATACGCCGTAAGCACCTGCCGAGCATGCCGGAGCCACCTGCTCGACTCGCCAGAAACACCTGCCGGACACGCCAAAATCACCTGCCGGGTACGCCAGAACCACCTGGCGGACACTACGGAATCAACTGCCGCGCATGCCGGAAGCACGTGCCAGACACGCCGCAAACACCTACCGGACAGACCGGAACCACCTGCCAAGAACGCCGGAGCCACCTGTTCGACTCGCTGGAACCACCTGCCGGACAGGCCAATATCAACTGCTGGCTATGCCAGAACCACCTGGGGGACAGTCCGGGATCACCTGCCAGCCATGGCGGAACCACCTCTCAGACGTACCAGAACCACATGCCGGAGAAGCTGGAAACACGTCCTGGACAGACTGGAACCACGTGACGGCCATGCCTGAACCACCTGCCGAGCACGGCGGAACCACCTGCCGGACGCGCCAAAATCACCTGCGGGCTACGCCAGAACCACTTGGACGACTCTCCCAAATGACCTGCCGGGCATGTTGGAACCACCTCTCAGACGTGCCAGAAGCACTTGGCGAACACTCCAGAATCACCTGCCGGGCATGCCGGAACCACCTCTCAGATATGCCAGAACCACCTGACAATGACCCCGGAAGCACCTGCCGAGCACGCCGGAACCACCTGCTCGACTCGCCAGAACCACATCCCGGTCACGCAGAAATCACCTGCCCTCTACGCCACAACCAGTTGGGGAACACTTCGGAATCACCTGCCGGGATGTTGGAACCACCTCCCGGTCATGCCAAAATCACCTGCCAACTACGCCAGTACCACTTGGCGGACACTGTGGAAACACCTGTCGGGCCGGCCGGAACCACATCTCAGACGTGCCAGAACCATGTGCATGAGATGCTGGAACCACACCCCGAACAGACGGTAAACACCTGCCAGACCCGTCTGAACAACCTGCCGAGCACGCCGGAACCACCTGCTCGACTCACCGGTACCACCTCCCTGACACTCCAAAATCACCTGCTGGGTATGCCAGAATCACTTGGCGGACACTCCGGAATCATGTGCCGGACATGCCGGAACCAGCTCTCAGACACACCAGAACCAAGTGCCGGAGACGCCGGAAGCACCTGCCGAGCACGCCGGAGCCACCTGCTCGACTCGCCGGAACCACCTACCTGACATGCCAAAATCACCGGCCGGGTATGCCAGAACCACTTGGCGGACACTCCGGAATCATCTGCCGGACATGCCGGAACCAGATCTCAGACACACCAGAACCACGTGCCGGAGACGCCGGAAGCACCTGCCGAGCATGCCGGAGCCACCTGCTCGACTCGCCAGAAACACCTGCCGGACACCACAAAATCACCTGCCGGGTACGCCAGAACCACCTGGCGGACACTCTGAAATCACCTGTCGCGCATGCCGGAACCACCTCTCAGACGTGCCGGAAGCACGTGCCAGACATGCCGGAATCACCTATCGGACAGACTGGAACCACCTGCCGAGCACGCCTTAGCCACCTGTTCGACTCGCTGGAACCACCTGCCGGACACGCCGGAACCACCGGCTCGACCCGCCGGAACGACCGCTGGACATGCAAACTCACCTGCCGGCTACGCCGGAAACACTTGGCGAACACTCCGGAATCACCTGCCGGGCATGCCGGAACCACCTCTCAGATATGCCAGAACCACGTGCCAATGACCCCGGAAGCACCTGCCGAGCACGCCGGAACCACCTGCTCGACTCGCCAGAAACACCTGCCGGACACGCCAAAATCACCTGCCGGGTACGCCAGAACCACCTGGCGGACACTCCGAAATCACCTGTCGCGCATGCCGGAACCGCCTCTCAGACGTGCCGGAAGCACGTGCCGGACACGCCGGAATCACCTACCGGACAGACCGGAACCACCTGCCGAGCACGCCGGAGCCACCTGTTCGACTCACCGGTACCACCTGCTCGACTCACCGGTACCACCTGCCGGACATGCCAAAATCACCTGCCGACTATGCCAGAACCACTTGGCGGACACTCCGGAATCACTTGCCGGGCATGCAGGAACCACCTCTCTGACATGCCAGAACCCCGTGCCAATGACCCCGGAAGCACCAGCCGAGCACGCCGGAACCACCTGCTCGACTCGCCAGAACCACCTGCCGATCACGCAAAAATCACCTGCCGGCTACGCCACAACCAGTTGGTGAACACTTTGGAATCACCTGCCAGGCTTGCTGGAACCACCTGCCGGTCATGCCAAAATCAGCTGCCAACTACGCCGGAACCGCTTGGCGGACACTGCGGAAACACCTGTCGGGCCGGCTGGAACCACATCTCAGACGTGCCAGAAACGTGTTCATGTGATGCTGGAACCACAACCCGAACAGACGGATACCACCTGCCAGAACCGCCTGAACCACCTGGCGAGCACGCCGGAACCACCTGCTCGACTCACCGGTACCACCTCCCTGACACGCCAAAATCACCTGCTGGGTATGCCAGAACCACTTGGCGGACACTCCGGAATCATCTGCCGGACATGCCGGAACCAGCTCTCAGACACACCAGAACCAAGTGCCGGAGACGCCGGAAGCACCTGCTTAGCATGCCGGAGCCACCTGCTCGACTCGCCAGAAACACCTGCCGGACACGCCAAAATCACCTGCCAGGTATGCCAGAACCACCTGGCGGACACTACGGAATCACCTGCCGTGCATGCCGGAAGCACGTGCCAGACACGCCGGAAACACCTACCGGACAGACCGGAACCACCTGCCAAGAACGCCGGAGCCACCTGTTCGACTCGCTGGAACCACCTGCCGGACAGGCCGATATCAACTGGTGGCTATGCCAGAACCACCTGGGGGACAGTCCGGGATCACCTGCCAGCCATGGCGGAACCACCTCTCAGACGTACCAGGACCACCTGCCGGAGAAGCTGGAAACACGTCCTGGACAGACTGGAACCACGTGACGGCCATGCCTGAACCACCTGCCGAGCACGGCGGAACCACCTGCCGGACACGCCAAAATCACCTGCGGGCTACGCCAGAACCACTTGGACGACTCTCCGACATGATCTGCCGGGCATACCGGAACCACCTCTCAGACGTGCCAGAAGCACGTGGCGGACAGTCCGGAATCACCTGTTGGGCATACGCAACCACCTCTGACACGTACCAGAACCACGTGCCGTGCACGCCGGAACCACCTACCGGACAGACCGGAATCAACTTTTGGGCATGCCGGAACCACCAGTCAGATGTGCCAGAAACACGTGCCGGAGACGCCGGAAGCACCTGCCGAGCACGTCGCAACCACCTGCTCAACTCGCCTGAACCACCTGCCGGACACGCCAAAATCACCTGCCCGCTACACCAGCACCACTTCGGGGACAAGCCGGAATCACGTGAGGGGCATGCCGGCACAGCCTCTCAGACTGAACCTCGTGCCGGACACCACAGAAACACCTGCCGGACAGACCGGAACCACCTGCCGGACACGCCGGAAACACCGGCTCGACCCGCCGGAAGGACCTCTGGACGTGCAAAATCACCTGCCGGCTACGCCGGAAACACTTGGCGAACACTCCGGAATCACCTGCCGGGCATGCCGGAACCACCGGCTCTACCCGCCGGAACGACCGCTGGACATGCAAACTCACCTGCCGGCTACGCCGGAAACACTTGGCGAACACTCCAGAATCACCTGCCGGGCATGCCGGAACCACCTCTCAGATATGCCAGAACCACGTGCCAATGACCCCGGAAGCACCTGCCGAGCACGCCGGAACCACCTGCTCGACTCGCCAGAACCACCTGCCGGACACGCCAAAATCACCTGCCGGCTACGCCACAACCAGTTGGGGAACACTTCGGAATCAACTGCCGGGCGTGCTGGAACCACCTGCCGGTCATGCCAAAATCACCTGCCAAGTACGCCAGTACCACTTGGCGAACACTGTGGAAACACCTGTCGGGCCGGCCGGAACCACATCTCAGACGTGCCAGAACCATGTGCATGAGATGCTGGAACCACACCCCGAACAGACGGAAAACACCTGCCTGACCCGTCTGAACAACCTGCCGAGCACGCCGGAGCCACCTACCTGACATGCCCAAATCACCAGCAGGGTATGCCAGAACCACTTGGCGGACAATCCGGAATCATCTGCTGGACATGCCGGAACCAGCTCTCAGACACACCAGAACCACGTGCCGGAGACGCCGGAAGCACCTGCCGAGCAGGCCGGAGCCACCTGCTCGACTCGCCAGAACCACCTGCCGATCACGCAAAAATCACCTGCCGGCTACGCCACAACCAGTTGGTGAACACTTTGGAATCACCTGTCAGGCTTGCTGGAACCACCTGCCGGTCATGCCAAAATCACCTGACAACTACGCCAGAACCGCTTGGCGGACACTGCGGAAACACCTGTCGGGCCGGCTGGAACCACATCTCAGACGTGCCAGAAACTTGTTCATGAGATGCTGGAACCACACCCCGAACAGACGGATACCACCTGCCAGAACCGCCTGAACCACCTGCCGAGCACGCCGGAACCACCTGCTCGACTCACCGGTACCACCTCCCTGACACGCCAAAATCACCTGCTGGGTATGCCAGAATCACTTGGCGGACACTCCGGAATCATCTGCCGGACATGCCGGAACCAGCTCTCAGACACACCAGAACCAAGTGCCGGAGACGCCGGAAGCACCTGCCGAGCATGCCGGAGCCACCTGCTCGACTCGCCAGAAACACCTGCCGGACACGCCAAAATCACCTGCCGGGTACGCCAGAACCACCTGGCGGACACTCCGAAATCACCTGTCGCGCATGCCGGTACCACCTCTCAGAGGTGCCGGAAGCACGTGCCGGACACGCCGGAATCACCTACCGGACAGACCGGAACCACCTGCCGAGCACGCCGGAGCCACCTGTTCGACTCGCTGGAACCACCTGCCGGACAGGCCAATATCAACTGCTGGCTATGCCAGAACCACCTGGGGGACAGTCCGGGATCACCTGCCAGCCATGGCGGAACCACCTCTCAGACGTACCAGAACCACCTGCCGGAGAAGCTGGAAACACGTCCTGGACAGACTGGAACCACGTGACGGCCATGCCTGAACCACCTGCCGAGCACGGCGGAACCACCTGCCGGACACGCCAAAATCACCTGCGGGCTACGCCAGAACCACTTGGACGACTCTCCGAAATGATCTGCCGGGCATACCGGAACCACCTCACAGACGTGCCAGAAGCACGTGGCGGACAGTCCGGAATCACCTGTTGGGCATACGCAACCACCTCTGACACGTACCAGAACCACGTGCCGTGCACGCCGGAACCACCTACCGGACAGACCGGAATCAACTTTTGGGCATGCCGGAACCACCAGTCAGATGTGCCAGAATCAGGTGCCGGAGACGCCGGAAGCACCTGCCGTGCACGTCGCAGCCACCTGCTCAACTCGCCTGAACCACCTGGCGGACACGCCAAAATCAGCTGCCCGCTACACCAGCACCACTTCGGGGACAAGCCGGAATCACGTGAGGGGCATGCCGGCACAGCCTCTCAGACTGAACCTCGTGCCGGACACCACAGAACCACATGCCGGACAGACCGGAACCACCTGCCGGACACGCCGGAACCACCGGCTCGACCCGCCGGAACGACCTCTGGACATGCAAACTCACCTGCCGGCTACGCCGGAAACACTTGGCGAACACTCCGGAATCACCTGCCGGGCATGCCGGAACCACCTCTCAGATATGCCAGAACCACGTGCCAATGACCCCGGAAGCAACTGCCGAGCACGCCGGAACCACCTGCTCGACTCGCCAGAACCACCTCCCGGATACGCAAAAATCACCTGCCGGCTACGCCACAACCAGTTGGGGAACACTTCGGAATCACCTCCCGGGCTTGCTGGAACCACCTGCCGGTCATGCCAAAATCACCTGCCAACTACGCCAGTACCACTTGGCGGACACTGTGGAAACACCTGTCGGGCCGGCCGGAACCACATCTCAGACGTGCCAGAACCATGTGCATGAGATGCTGGAACCACACCCCGAACAGACGGAAAACACCTGCCAGACCCGTCTGAACAACCTGCCGAGCACGCCGGAGCCACCTGCTCGACTCGCCGGAACCACCTACCTGACATACGCAAATCACCAGCCGGGTATGCCAGAACCACTTGGCGGACACTCCGGAATCATCTGCCGGACATGCCGGAACCAGCTCTCAGACACAGCAGAACCACGTGCCGGAGACGCCGGAAGCACCTGCCGAGCATGCCGGAACCACCTGCTCGACTCGCCAGAAACACCTGCCGGACACGCCAAAATCACCTGCCGGGTACGCCAGAACCACCTGGCGGACACTCCGAAATCACCTGTCGCGCATGAAAAACCACCTCTAAGACGTGCCGGAAGCACGTGCCGGACACGCCGGAATCACCTACCGGACAGACCGGAACCACCTGCCGAGCACGCCGGAGCCACCTGTTCGACTCGCTGGAACCACCTGCCGGAGAGGCCAATATCAACTGCTGGATATGCCAGAACCACCTGGGGGACGGTCCGGAATCACCTGCCAGCCATGGCGGAACCACCTCTCAGACGTACCAGAACCACCTGCCGGAGAAGCTGGAAACACGTCCTGGACAGTCTGGAACCACCTGCCGGCCAAGCCTGAACCACCTGCCAAGCACAACGGAACAACCTGCCAGACACGCCAAAATCACCTGCGTGTTATGCCAGAACCACTTGGAGGACTCTCTGGGATGACCTGCCGGGCATGCCGGAACCACCTCTCAGACGTGCCAGAACCATGTGGCGGACAGTCCGGAATCACCTGTTGGGCATGCACAACCACCTCTGAGACGTACCAGAACCACATGCCGTGCAGGCTGGAACCACCTACCGGACAGACCGGAATCACCTTTCGGGCATGCCGGAACCACCTGTCAGATGTGCCAGAAACACGTGCTGGAGACGCCGGAAGCACCTGCCAAGCACGTTGGAACCACCTGGTCAACTCGCCTGAACCACCTGCCGGACATGCCAAAATCACCTGCCGACTATGCTAGAACCACTTGGCGAACACTCCGGAATCACTTGCCGGGCATGCAGGAACCACCTCTCAGACATGCCAGAACCCCGTGCCAATGACCCCGGAAGCACCAGCCGAGCACGCCGGAACCACCTGCTCGACTCGCCAGAACCACCTGCCGATCACGCAAAAATCACCTGCCGGCTACGCCACAACCAGTTGGTGAACACTTTGGAATCACCTGCCCGGCTTGCTGGAACCACCTGCCGGTAATGCCCCAATCACCTGCCAACTACGCCAGTACCGCTTGGCGGACACTGTGGAAACACCTGTCGGGCCGGCCGGAACCACATCTCAGACGTGCCAGAACCATGTGCATGAGATGCTGGAACCACACCCCGAACAGACGGATAGCACCTGCCAGAACCGCCTGAACCACCTGCCGAGCACGCCGGAACCACCTGCTCGTCTCACGGGTACCACCTCCATGACACGCCAAAATCTCCTGCTGGGTATGCCAGAACCACTTGGCGGACACTCCGGAATCATCTGCTGGACATGCCGGAACCAGCTCTCAGACACACCAAAACCAAGTGCCGGAGACGCCGGAAGCACCTGCCGAGCACGCCGGAGCCACCTGCTCGACTCGCCAGAAACACCTGCCGGACAGCCAAAATCACCTGCCGGGTACGCCAGAACCACCTGGCGGACACTACGGAATCACCTGTCGCGCATGCCGGAACCACCTCTCAGACGTGCCGGAAGCACGTGCCAGACATGCCGGAATCACCTACCGGACAGAGTGGAACCACCTGCCGAGCACGCCGGAGCCACCTGCTCGACTCGCCAGAAACACCTGCCGGACACGCCAAAATCACCTGCAGGGTAGGCCACAACCACCTGGCGGACACTAAGGAATCACCTGCCGCGCATGCCGGAACCACCTCTCAGACGTGCCGGAAGCACGTGCCAGACACGCCGGAAACACCTACCGGACAGACCGGAACCACCTGCCATGAACGCCGGAGCCACCTGTTCGACTCGCTGGAACCACCTGCCGGACAGGCCAATATCAACTGCTGGCTATGCCAGAACCACCTGGGGGACAGTCCGGGATCACCTGCCAGCCATGGCGGAACCACCTCTCAGACGTACCAGAACCACCTGCCGGAGAAGCTGGAAACACGTCCTGGACAGACTGGAACCACGTGACGGCCATGCCTGAACCACCTGCCGAGCACGGCGGAACCACCTGCCGGACACGCCGAAATCACCTGCGGGCTACGCCAGAACCACTTGGACGACTCTCCGAAATGACCTGCCGGGCATGTTGGAACCACCTCGCAGACGTGCCAGAAGCACGTGGCGGACAGTCTAGAATCACCTGTTGGGCATACGCAACCACCTCTGACACGTACCAGAACCACGTGCCGTGCATGCCGGAACCAGCTACCGGACAGACCGGAATCAACTTTTGGGCATGCCGGAACCACCAGTCAGATGTGCCAGAAACACGTGCCGGAGACGCCGGAAGCACCTGCCGACCACGTCGCAACCACCTGCTCAACTCGCCTGAACCACCTGCCGGACACGCCAAAATCACCTGCCCGCTACACCAGCACCACTTCGGGGACAAGCCGGAATCACGTGAGGGGCATGCCGGCACAGCCTCTCAGACTGAACCTCGTGCCGGACACCACAGAACCACCTGCCGGACACGCCGGAACCACCGGCTCGACCCGCCGGAACGACCGCTGGACATGCAAACTCACCTGCCGGCTATGCCGGAAGCACTTGGCAAACACTCCGGAATCACCTGCCGGGCATGCCGGAACCACCTCTCAGACGTGCCAGAACCATGTGGCGGACAGTCCGGAATCACCTGTTGGGCATGCGCAACCACCTCTGAGACGTACCAGAACCACATGCCGTGCAGGCTGGAACCACCTACCGGACAGACCGGAATCACCTTTCGGGCATGCCGGAACCACCTGTCAGATGTGCCATAAACACGTGCCGGAGACGCCGGAAGCACCTGCCAAGCACGTTGGAACCACCTGCTCAACTCGCCTGAACCACCTGCCGGACATGCCAAAATCACCTGCCGACTATGCCAGAACCACTTGGCGAACACTCCGGAATCACTTGCCGGGCATGCAGGAACCACCTCTCAGACATGCCAGAACCCTGTGCCAATGACCCCGGAAGCACCAGCCGAGCACGCCGGAACGACCTGCTCAACTCGCCAGAACCACCTGCCGATCACGCAAAAATCACCTGCCGGCTACGCCACAACCAGTTGGTGAACACTTTGGAATCACCTGCCAGGCTTGCTGGAACCACCTGCCGGTCATGCCAAAATCACCTGCCAACTACGCCAGTACCACTTGGCGGACAATGTGGAAACACCTTTCGGGCCGGCCGGAACCACATCTCAGACGTGCCAGAACCATGTGCATGAGATGCTGGAACCACACCCCGAACAGACGGTAAACACCTGCCAGACCCGTCTGAACAACCTGCCGAGCACGCCGGAACGACCTGCTCGACTCACCGGTACCACCTCCCTGACACGCCAAAATCACCTGCTGGGTATGCCAGAATCACTTGGCGGACACTCCGGAATCATGTGCGGACATGCCAGGAACCAGCTCTCAGACACACCAGAACCAAGTGCCGGAGACGCCGGAAGCACCTGCCGAGCACGCCGGAGGCACCTGCTCGACTCGCCGGAACCACCTACCTGACATGCCAAAATCACCGGCCGGGTATGCCAGAACAACTTGGCGGAAACTCCGGAATCACCTCCGGACATGCCGGAACCAGATCTCAGACACACCAGAACCACGTGCCGGAGACGCCGGAAGCACCTGCCGAGCATGCCGGAGCCACCTGCTCGACTCGCCAGAAACACCTGCCGGACACAACAAAATCACCTGCCGGGTACGCCAGAACCACCTGGCGGACACTCCGAAATCACCTGTCGCGCATGCCGGAACCACCTCTCAGACGTGCCGGAAGCACGTGCCAGACATGCCGGAATCACCTACCGGACAGACTGGAACCACCTGCCGAGCACGCCGGAGCCACCTGTTCGACTCGCTGGAACCACCTGCCGGACAGGCCAATATCAACTGCTGGCTATGCCAGAACCACCTGGGGGACGGTCCGGAATCACCTGCCAGCCATGGCGGAACCACCTCTCAGACGTACCAGAACCACCTGACGGAGAATCTGGAAACACGTCCTGGACAGTCTGGAACCACCTGCCGGCCAAGCCTGAACCACCTGCCAAGCACAACGGAACAACCTGCCAGACACGCCAAAATCACCTGCGTGTTATGCCAGAACCACTTATAGGACTCTCTGGGATGGCCTGCCGGGCATGTCGGAACCACCTCTCAGACGTGCCAGAACCATGTGGCGGACAGTCCGGAATCACCTGTTGGGCATGCGCAACCACCTCTGAGACGTACCAGAACCACATGCCGTGCAGGCTGGAACCACCTACCGGACAGACCGGAATCACCTTTCGGGCATGCCGGAACCACCTGTCAGATGTGCCAGAAACACGTGCCGGAGACGCCGGAAGCACCTGCCAAGCACGTTGGAACCATGTGCTCAACTCGCCTGAACCACCTGCCGGACATGCCAAAATCACCTGCCGACTATGCCAGAACCACTGGCGAACACTCCGGAATCACTTGGTGAACACTTTGGAATCACCTGCCCGGCTTGCTGGAACCACCTGCCGGTCATGCCCACAATCACCTGCCAACTACGCCAGTACCGCTTGGCGGACACTGCGGAAACACCTGTCGGGCCGGCCGGAACCACATCTCAGACGTGCCAGAAACATGTTCATGAGATGCTGGAACCACACCCCGAACAGACGGATACCACCTGCCAGAACCGCCTGAACCACCTGCCGAGCACGCCGGAACCACCTGCTCGTCTCACCGGTACCACCTCCCTGACACGCCAAAATCACCTGCTGGGTATGCCAGAACCACTTGGCGGACACTCCGGAATCATCTGCCGGACATGCCGGAACCAGCTCTCAGACACACCAGAACCAAGTGCCGGAGACGCCGGAAGCACCTGCCGAGCACGCCGGAGCCACCTGCTCGACTCGCCAGAAACACCTGCCGGACAGCCAAAATCACCTGCCGGGTATGCCAGAACCACCTGGCGGACACTACGGAATCACCTGTCGCGCATGCCGGAACCACCTCTCAGACGTGCCGGAAGCACGTGCCAGACATGCCGGAATCACCTACCGGACAGAGTGGAACCACCTGCCGAGCACGCCGGAGCCACCTGCTCGACTCGCCAGAAACACCTGCCGGACACGCCAAAATCACCTGCAGGGTAGGCCACAACCACCTGGCGGACACTAAGGAATCACCTGCCGCGCATGCCGGAACCACCTCTCAGACGTGCCGGAAGCACGTGCCAGACACGCCGGAAACACCTACCGGACAGACCGGAACCACCTGCCATGAACGCCGGAGCCACCTGTTCGACTCGCTGGAACCACCTGCCGGACAGGCCAATATCAACTGCTGGCTATGCCAGAACCACCTGGGGGACAGTCCGGGATCACCTGCCAGCCATGGCGGAACCACCTCTCAGACGTACCAGAACCACCTGCCGGAGAAGCTGGAAACACGTCCTGGACAGACTGGAACCACGTGACGGCCATGCCTGAACCACCTGCCGAGCACGGCGGAACCACCTGCCGGACACGCCGAAATCACCTGCGGGCTACGCCAGAACCACTTGGACGACTCTCCGAAATGACCTGCCGGGCATGTTGGAACCACCTCTCAGACGTGCCAGAAGCACGTGGCGGACAGTCTAGAATCACCTGTTGGGCATACGCAACCACCTCTGACACGTACCAGAACCACGTGCCGTGCACGCCGGAACCAGCTACCGGACAGACCGGAATCAACTTTTGGGCATGCCGGAACCACCAGTCAGATGTGCCAGAAACACGTGCCGGAGACGCCGGAAGCACCTGCCGAGCACGTCGCAACCACCTGCTCAACTCGCCTGAACCACCTGCCGGACACGCCAAAATCACCTGCCCGCTACACCAGCACCACTTCGGGGACAAGCCGGAATCACGTGAGGGGCATGCCGGCACAGCCTCTCAGACTGAACCTCGTGCCGGACACCACAGAACCACCTGCCGGACACGCCGGAACCACCGGCTCGACCCGCCGGAACGACCGCTGGACATGCAAACTCACCTGCCGGCTATGCCGGAAGCACTTGGCAAACACTCCGGAATCACCTGCCGGGCATGCCGGAACCACCTCTCAGACGTGCCAGAACCATGTGGCGGACAGTCCGGAATCACCTGTTGGGCATGCGCAACCACCTCTGAGACGTACCAGAACCACATGCCGTGCAGGCTGGAACCACCTACCGGACAGACCGGAATCACCTTTCGGGCATGCCGGAACCACCTGTCAGATGTGCCATAAACACGTGCCGGAGACGCCGGAAGCACCTGCCAAGCACGTTGGAACCACCTGCTCAACTCGCCTGAACCACCTGCCGGACATGCCAAAATCACCTGCCGACTATGCCAGAACCACTTGGCGAACACTCCGGAATCACCTGCCGGGCATGCAGGAACCACCTCTCAGACATGCCAGAACCATGTGCCAATGACCCCGGAAGCACCAGCCGAGCACGCCGGAACGACCTGCTCGACTCGCCAGAACCACCTGCCGATCACGCAAAAATCACCTGCCGGCTACGCCACAACCAGTTGGTGAACACTTTGGAATCACCTGCCAGGCTTGCTGGAACCACCTGCCGGTCATGCCAAAATCACCTGCCAACTACGCCAGTACCACTTGGCGGACAATGTGGAAACACCTTTCGGGCCGGCCGGAACCACATCTCAGACGTGCCAGAACCATGTGCATGAGATGCTGGAACCACACCCCGAACAGACGGTAAACACCTGCCAGACCCGTCTGAACAACCTGCCGAGCACGCCGGAACGACCTGCTCGACTCACCGGTACCACCTCCCTGACACGCCAAAATCACCTGCTGGGTATGCCAGAATCACTTGGCGGACACTCCGGAATCATGTGCGGACATGCCAGGAACCAGCTCTCAGACACACCAGAACCAAGTGCCGGAGACGCCGGAAGCACCTGCCGAGCACGCCGGAGGCACCTGCTCGACTCGCCGGAACCACCTACCTGACATGCCAAAATCACCGGCCGGGTATGCCAGAACAACTTGGCGGAAACTCCGGAATCACCTCCGGACATGCCGGAACCAGATCTCAGACACACCAGAACCACGTGCCGGAGACGCCGGAAGCACCTGCCGAGCATGCCGGAGCCACCTGCTCGACTCGCCAGAAACACCTGCCGGACACAACAAAATCACCTGCCGGGTACGCCAGAACCACCTGGCGGACACTCCGAAATCACCTGTCGCGCATGCCGGAACCACCTCTCAGACGTGCCGGAAGCACGTGCCAGACATGCCGGAATCACCTACCGGACAGACTGGAACCACCTGCCGAGCACGCCGGAGCCACCTGTTCGACTCGCTGGAACCACCTGCCGGACAGGCCAATATCAACTGCTGGCTATGCCAGAACCACCTGGGGGACGGTCCGGAATCACCTGCCAGCCATGGCGGAACCACCTCTCAGACGTACCAGAACCACCTGACGGAGAATCTGGAAACACGTCCTGGACAGTCTGGAACCACCTGCCGGCCAAGCCTGAACCACCTGCCGAGCACAACGGAACAACCTGCCAGACACGCCAAAATCACCTGCGTGTTATGCCAGAACCACTTATAGGACTCTCTGGGATGGCCTGCCGGGCATGTCGGAACCACCTCTCAGACGTGCCAGAACCATGTGGCGGACAGTCCGGAATCACCTGTTGGGCATGCGCAACCACCTCTGAGACGTACCAGAACCACATGCCGTGCAGGCTGGAACCACCTACCGGACAGACCGGAATCACCTTTCGGGCATGCCGGAACCACCTGTCAGATGTGCCAGAAACACGTGCCGGAGACGCCGGAAGCACCTGCCAAGCACGTTGGAACCATGTGCTCAACTCGCCTGAACCACCTGCCGGACATGCCAAAATCACCTGCCGACTATGCCAGAACCACTTGGCGAACACTCCGGAATCACTTGCCGGGCATGCAGGAACCACCTCTCAGACATGCCAGAACCCCGTGCCAATGACCCCGGAAGCACCAGCCGAGCACGCCGGAACCACCTGCTCAACTCGCCAGAACCACCTGCCGATCACGCAAAAATCACCTGCCGGCTACACCACAACCAGTTGGTGAACACTTTGGAATCACCTGCCAGGCTTGCTGGAACCACCTGCCAGTCATGCCAAAATCACCTGCCAACTACGCCAGAACCGCTTGGCGGACACTGCGGAAACACCTGTCGGGCCGGCTGGAACCACATCTCAGACGTGCCAGAAACGTTTTCATGAGATGCTGGAACCACACCCCGAACAGACGGATACCACCTGCCAGAACCGCCTGAACCACCTGCCGAGCACGCCGGAACCACCTGCTCGACTCACCGGTACCACCTCCCTGACACGCCAAAATCACCTGCTGGGTATGCCAGAACCACTTGGCGGACACTCCGGAATCATCTGCCGGACATGCCGGAACCAGCTCTCAGACACACCAGAACCAAGTGCTGGAGACGCCGGAAGCACCTGCCGAGCATGCCGGAGCCACCTGCTCGGCTCGCTAGAAACACCTGCCGGACACGCCAAAATCACCTGCCGGGTATGCCAGAACCACCTTGTGGACACTACGGAATCACCTGCCGCGCATGCCGGAAGCACATGCCAGACACGCCGGAAACACCTACCGAACAGACCGGAACCACCTGCCGAGCACACCGGAGCCACCTGTTCGACTCGCTGGAACCACCTGCCGGACAGGCCGATATCAACTGCTGGCTACGCCAGAACCACTTGGACGACTCTCCGAAATGACCTGCCGGGCATGTTGGAACCACCTCTCA